>NW_023416315.1:61655933-61834743 GCF_014108235.1 Myotis myotis
TTAGATACTACCTTATCATCATCATACTAAAAATTATTAAATGATTATATAGAACATTTTGAGGAACTCTACCAACAGTTAGAATTCCTGTCCTCCAGGAACATACATATAAAAACATACAATTCAGTTAGGGATGTAGGTCAACTTCAAATTGTAAAAGCTTCAGACTCATAGATCCCACGGCCTATACAGCCTCTCCACCTAGGTGTCTGAAATACACCTTAAAGTGTCCAAAACCAAACTCCCACTTTCCACCACCTATATCCTGCTTCTTTTAAAGTCTTTCTTATCTCGCCCTAGCCAGTTTGGCTCAGTGGGTAGAGCACTGGCCTGTAGACGGTAGGGTCACGGGTTTGATTCCGGTCAAGGGCACGTACAGTGGTTGCAGACTCGATCCCCAGCCCAGGTAGGGGTGCATGCGGGAGGCAACCAATTGATGTTTCTCTCTGTGTGTCTCTCCCTCTCCCTGCCACTCTCTCTAAAAATCAATGGAAAAGTATCCTCAGGTAAGGATTAACAGAAAACAAAACAGAACAAAATAATAAAGTCTTTCTTATCTCAAAGTGAAAAGTATATTCTTCTAGTGGTTGGGTTGAACTTCTTGGAGAAATTCATGACTCCTCACCTTCCCTTCTGCCTCACGTGCAACACATCAGCAAGCAGATACCTCACTCTCACTGCACAGGAAACCCAGACCTGACCACTTCACACCACCTTCGTTGCTACCACAATGATCTGTCATTGCACCATCACCTTTTGTTTGGACTCTGCAGTGGCTAACTGGTCTGCTTCTACTCTTGCCCATGCTCTAGTCCAGGGGTCCTCAAACTATGGCCCGCGGGCCACATGCAAATACAAATATTGTATTTGTTCCCATTTTGTTTTTTTACTTCAAAATAAGATATGTGCAGTGTGCATAGGAATTTGTTCATAGTTTTTTTTTTTTTACACTATAGTCCGGCCCTCCAACAGTCTGAGGGACAGTGAACTGGCCCCCTGTTTAAAAAGTTTGAGGACCCCTGCTCTAAAAAGTAATTCAGATCATGCCACAGCTCAAATCCTCCCTAACACTTCCCATTTCACTCTGTACATTGGTTTACAAAACCCTACATGACCTGCCTCCCACTGGCTCAGATCCCCGAATCCATTCATCTATTTCCATTCATTTACTCTGTGTTAGCCTTGTGTTGGCCGGAAAATGGCTCGCCAAAGAGGTCCACATCATAATACCCAGAATTAATGAAGATGTTACATTATTACGTAGTTTTGACGAAGAGATGGTGGTGGTTTGGGTTTGGGTTAGGGCATTAGCAGGGAAAATGAGAAAAGTGAGTGGTCAAAATATAGTTTAAAGGTAGAATTAACCAACCAGGAAGATGAATTAAATGTGGGTGCTGATGGAGAGGGAGCTGTCAAGAATGACACCCAGTTTGCTGGCTTGAGCAACAGGATGAGTGAAAAGTGTTATTTACCGAGACAGAAAGAATGTAGATTTGGGATTAACAACCAATAATTTGGCTTTTGAATATATTAAGTTTGCGATATCTATGAGACATCCCAGGAAGGGTGGGGTGTTACCAAGTAGTCAGATGGATAAGGCTACCTGGCCTCTCTGGAAAATAGATCTAGGGGGAAGAATTATCATTTCATAAGCTGTTAGTATAGAGGTGTACTGAAGCCATGGAAATGTTAAAAATTACCTAGAGAGACTGGGTAGAATTGAGAGAAGAGGCATTGTGTAGAATTCCATAGAACTTTACATTTGAAAGGTCAAAGAAGGAAAAATGAGCAATTAAAACTGAGAAGGAACAATGAGAAAGACGAAAGAAAGCCCCCAAAGAATGCCGTATTACAGAAGCCAAATAAAGAGAATGTTTCAAGGATTACTGGACTGCTTTGAGAGTGCTAGTAATTGGAGGACTGGATTAGGCAATATGATCAATGTGATCTTTCTTTTCTTTTGAAGAAATTGTTTTATTGTGGTAAAAATACCTACCATAAAACTTACAATTTTAACCATCTTGGGGTGTGTAGTTCAATGGCATTAAGTACATTCGCAATGCTGTGCATCAATGTTGATCTTTTTTAAAAAAATACATATTTTATTGATTTTTTATAGAGAGGAAGGGAGAGGGATAGAGAGTCAGAAACATCGATGAGAGAGAAACATCGATCAGCCGCCTCCTGCACACTCCCTACTGGGGATGTGCCCGCAACCCAGGCACATGCCCTTGACCGGAATCGAACCTGGGACCTTTCAGTCCGCAGGCCGACGCTCTATCCACTGAGCCAAACCGGTTACGGCTCAATGTTGATCTTAACAAGAAGAATCTCTGTAGCAAAGTGAGAGCTAAGTATCGGAACAATTTTATTAATTCATGGGAGTAAGGGAATGGCACCAGAGGATACAGAACATATTCAGCCTTTGAGACATTTGGCTTGAAGGGGGAATGTGGCCATATATCAGTAGCTAGAGGAGAATGTATGATAGAGAGGTTTTTTTAAAAAAAAAATATTGGCGATATTAGTCCATTATTAAATGTTGATTTAAATTATTCTATAGGGAAGGAGAGAAAGGAGATCCTGGAGAGAGAGGAGATATGTTGTGGATTGTGTACCCTGAGAAAGCAGGAAGTAATGGGGCTAGAACTCATGAGAATGGACTGGTCTTTGCCAAAAGCTGGGAGGGAGATTGGCAGAGGTGGAAACAGGTTTGCAGTATTTCTGGGAATGCTGAATGTCTATTTGAGAGTAATCATGAGTAAACACTGATACTAATCTGTCCGTTGACACATTCCTGTTCATTTGTTCTATATACATTAATGGAGTGCCTACTACATGGCTCATTCGAACCACTTTTGGCCAAAGGGGGTGGACAGGTCAGCCTCTGCAGGCCTCCAGGAGCATCTCTTCGATGCCGCTCCACAAGCTTCCGAATGAGCTTGGGAGAAATGTTATCTCTGTAACATTTACTTCAAGGCCACAGTATGCACTGCATGGAGAAATCACCCTTATTCTGCTTTCCATTGTGCCTCCAGAGCTGGTCCCTGAGCGATTACACAATGCACACTGGTTACAGAACAGCTCAGGTGGTTGAACACCGGCTGTACAGAGACCCCAAAGCCTTCTCACCCACTTGAACCACTGACGCCCAGTCCGTTATCCAGTGAGGTCCTTGATCTCCCCCAAAGCAATAAACAGCAAGAAAACCCCCTCCCTTTCCAGAGGAACTACCGATGGATGAGGTATCTCCTCTGAAATGCCCTCCAATTCTGCTTCTCGGCCCGGGGGCCTCTCAGGAGGTCCTCTCAGCAGTGGGACGGGGTGTCATCCGCGGGCACAGGAACCTCTCCTTCAACAACCTCCAAACCGGCATTTGTGTTCCAGCCTCCAATCTCTCCTCTGCATTGCTTTTCCAGAATTCAAGAGAACCATCGGATGGTGGTCTTAGACTGTTTGCAATATCAGCACCACATCCACAAATGAAGAAAAACGTAAAGCAATTCCCACACGATGGCATAAACTCCATGAGATCAGGAAGTTGTTTTTTTGTTCACTAATGTCATCCCTGCTGCCTGGAAGAGTGCTTGGTATACTGAAGGCTAGCGCTGTGAACTGGCTGAATGAATGAAATATTTAGAACCAGATGCCAACTCTATGGCAGAACATTAGCAACATAAAGTTTCCAGATCCTACTAACATTGCTTGAAAATTGCTTGTGTTTCTTGGTAGCATGCACCTTAAACCTCCTTTACTTCAGAAAGAGCTTCCCGTAGGTAATTATCTACACAAAGGTAAATATTATCTTTTCTGCGCTGTTGATAGGAAGGATCCTGTCATCCAGAGAAAAGACCCTTCTGAAATTTTCGTGTTTAAGAAATCGTGGTGGAATTATGAAGTATTTAGAACTGAATGACAACAAAAGCACTATTTTGAAAACTTGATACAGATAAAGAAGGGAAATTTCTCTTCAAAATAAATGTATAGCCCTATATTATCTTTTAAAAAATAAGAAAGATTGGGAAGGATTTAACTGGAAAAGCTTTTTTTAAAAAAAAAAAAACACACGAATAAATGCTCAACTCAGTATAAGTGTGAGAGATTAATAAAAATAAATACAGAAATTAAACATACATATTTAAAAAGAAACAAAGATGCTCTACAAAAGCTGGCTATTTGAAAAGACTATAGACAAACCTCTGTAAAGACAAAATAGAGAATTTACATGTAAAATATAAAGAATGAGAAGTAGGATATAATTATAGACGCTGTAGAAAATTTCTAAATAATAAGAGAATGCTATGAACCATATACCAAAATTTTAAAGGCTTAAATATAATATTTAATTTGTAATAAAAAATGTAAATTATCAAAAATTACCCCAAAAGAAATACAAAACACAAGTAAATGAATAACCATGAGAGAAACTGAATTTTCAAAATATGATCATTTCACAGATGAGATTTACCAACATTAAAAAACAAATCATACAAACTCTTATAGAATATAGAAAAAGGGAACTTTCCAAGTGTATTTTATGAGGGGAACATGTACAAAAATCTGGGCTAGCCTCAGAGAAACGAGGAGTAAAACTTGGTGGAAGAAATATCAATAACTTAATATATGCGGATGACACTACCTTACTGGCAGAAAATAGCAACGATTTGAAACAATTTTTGATGAAACTAAAGGAAAAAAGTGCCAAAGCAGAACTGCATTTGAATATCAAGAAGACAAGAATCGTGAAACAAAGACATTGAAATTGTTAAAGATTTTGCTTGCCCTGGTTCAGTCATCATTTCCAATGGTGACTGCAACCAAGAAAACAAGAGAAGGCTGAGGGCCAGAAGGGCAGCAATGCAACAATTAGGAAAGATCAAAGATGTGTCATTTGCGACCAAGCGCTAAGATCATCCACACCCTCAGATTTCCAATTACTATGCGCGGATGAGAAAGTTAGACAGCAAAGAAGGCTGGTAAGAAAAGAAAAATGGATTCAGTTCAAATGTGGTCTTGGAGGAGAGCTCTAAGAGACTCGGGACTGCTAGAAAGATGAACAAGTGGGTCCCACACCTGGAACATCACTGGACACAAAACGACAAAATGGAAGCTGTCCTACTTCGGGCACATCACCAGAAGGCAGGGTTCTTTGGAAAAGACACCAATGCTGGCGAAAATAAAAGGCAGCAGGAAAAGAGGAGGACCCAATAGGAAATGGACTGACTCCATAACAGAAGCCACAGGCATGAGTGTACAGGAGCTGAGCAGGGCTGTTGAGGACAGGACAGTGTGGGCACCACTTCTTCACAGTGTCGACGTCGACTCAATGGCACTTAACAACAACAATAACCTTGATACTAAACATGCACAAAAGCAGTGCAAGAAAAGAATATTATAAGCCAATATCATTTATGAACATAGACGCTAAAAATAGGAAGCATCCACAAACTGCCTGAAGCTTTGTATTAAAAATAAACATACAAACAGCAAACAAGGGTTATCTCAGAATCCGAGGATATAGCCACACTGGGAAAAAAATCAAAGTGACCCATTACATTAACACATCAAAGACAAAACCTATAATCATCTCAATACTTTTAGAAAAAGCTCTTAATTAAATTCCTTATTCATTTCATGATTTTTAAAAAATATAAATTTTATTGATTTTTTTACAGAGAGGAATAGAGAATTAGAAACATCGATGAGAGAGAAATATCGATCAGCTGCCTCCTGCACACCCCCTACTGGGGATGTGCCTACAACCAAGGTACATGCCCTTGACTGGAATCAAACCTGGGACCCTTCAGTCAGCAGGCCAACGCTCTATCCACTGAGCCAAACAAGTTAGGGCCTTTTCATGATTTTAAAATATTCCTACTTTAAACTCAACTGGGATAGAAGGGAATTCCTTAACCTGATAAAAGGTTTCTACCAAAACTTTACAACAATAATCATAAATAATGATACCACATTAGAAGCATTCTCAATGAGCTAGAAATAGGAAAACAATGCTTGGTCTCACCCTTAATATTTGATGTTATATTGGAGGTCCCAGCCCATCCATTGAGATAAGAAAGGGGAAAAGTATCAAGAGTGTTATTTACAGATGGTATGATTATCTACATGAAAATACAAAGGAATCTGCAAATAAATTATTCAGCATGTTTGCTAAAGCAAGATTATTCCAAAATCAATAAATTTCCAAATAGCAAAAATAACCATTTAAAAACTTTAAAAAGAATCCAACTTATAGCAACAAAAGCTGTAAGGAAACTAGGAATAAATCTAACAAAGAAGCACAAGAGTTTCATTAACAAATCATAAAATGTTACCGAAGGACATGAAGAAATCTATTAATGTATTGAATGACTCAATTCTATAAAGATGTCATATCTCCCAAAATTTAACCCTCTAAGTTTAACTCAATAAAATACCGAAGAAGTTTTTCAGTGGGAGTTGAAAAACTGATGCTAAAGTTAGTATGGAAGAGTAGAAATCCAAATATAGCCAATATGATTTTTTAAATGAACAAAAGAGGACAATGGCCTTCCAGACATGAAGACTTATTATAAAGCCATGATAATTAAAACAGTGTGGTATTAGTTCAGAATTGATTTGCTTGGCGGAGAAGGATAAAGTAGAAACATGTCCACAAATGCGTAGAAATTTAATTTTCAGTCATGGTGGCATTACACATTAATGTGGGGGTGAAAGGCTGTTCAGAAAATTGAGGCAGAACAATAGGTTTTCCATGTGGGGGAGAGAAGGAGTAAAAGTAATTCCTATTTTACACCACTGGGGAAAAAAAAGTCCCAGATGGATCAACTTTACAAGTGTAGAAAGCAAAACTTTACAGCATTAAGGGGGGAAAAAAATAGGGGGTTCTCTTCATGGCATCAGGTACAGAAGAGAGTTCTTTAATAAGACACACAAGTGACACAAACTATAAAGAAAGAGATCAGTGACTATGACTACATTTTGAATTTTCTATAGTGCAGAACACATCAAAAGCAGTTAAAAGAGGAGCCACAGACTGAGACAATATAATGTTTATATGCATGAACCCCTACAACTCAAGAGAAAAAAAGATGAAAATATTCACAGCCCATTGGAAAAATGGGTGACTGTGAGAAAGCAAATCACAGACTCAGAAACCTTAATAGCCAATAAAATGCTCAACTCACTAGCAGTGAGGGAAATTCAAATAAAACAATGAAATACTGAGTCTTTAAAAAATCAAATAATCAGAAATAAGAAAACTTTGAATCTAGAAAGTATTGAAGGTCAGGTGAGGGAAACAACTCACATACACTGCTGATGGGGGTGTAAATTCAAAAAAACTTTTGGCAGTCTCTGATAAATCTGAAAATGTGTGAGCAGGCTAGCAATTCCCCATCTAGACTCCCCACAGAGAAATCCTCACATATGTGTATGGGACACATGTACATGTATGTTCATACTAGCATTGCCCATGATACCAAAATATTGGCAGCAGCTTAAATATTCATCAATAGGGGAATGAATGAACAGGGCACATTCATATGCATGGACTTATAATATAGCAATTAAAATGAATGGATTGGATGTGTATTTATCACCATGGAGAGAAAGAACAGAAACATACCTTAAAGGGAAAAAAAAGTCACAGAATAGGTACAGTCTAACACCACACATGTGCATTTTAAAAAATCAAACAAAGCAATGTTCTGTGTTTTCATGGGTTAATTTGTTGTAAAAGTGTAAAACCTAGATTGTAAAGTTATGTACCAAATTCAGGATAGTGTTCACCTTTGGAGTAAAGGGTGGAGAATAATTTTGGAGAGGAGTACTGAGAGATTTCAATTTTATCAGAAATGTTAAATAGCTCCATTTAAAAAATAGACCTGAAACAGATATGGCAAAATGCTAACATTTACCAATTTTATGAGATAGGTAAATGGGTGCTTGTAATATTCTCTCTGCATTTTAAAATACCTTTACATTTTTCTAAATAATAAAATTAAAAGAAAAGCAGCTAGTAAAGAATTCTGTCTCTGATAGAATTTTTCTATGTGTAGATTAAGAGTTAACTGTCTACAATTTTAAGGCAAGCAACTTTACAATAATCTGTTTCAGAGGGGAATAGCCACAAAAATAATAAAGCTGACAATAATATAAAACTACTGAAATGAATAGATTCTATAGGTATCAGTATAGATAGTTCTCAAAATCATGCTGAGGGGAAAAAAGTAAGTTGCAAAATAATATGTACACTACTGTAGCATTTATAAAGAAAATTTAAAATGCATAAGCATAGATATAGATTTACATATAAATATATATAGGTAATTAGGTAATAAAGTATAATAACAAATGCTGGAAGAATACACACATTATAATACTGATTACCTAGGGAAGGAGGGAGAATGGTGAATGGGACTGAGGAGGGAAAATAAAGTGACATTCAACCCTATCTTCTTTAATATAAATAAAAAACCTGAAGCAAATATGACAATTACTTCACATTTGACTATTCTAGGAAGTAAATACCTAAAGCTATATTATTCTTGATGTATATGTATTTTAATTGTCAAAAGAAAAGGCACGGAAGAATTGCAAACAAAATGCACATAATTCACTGTATCAGTAAAGCTTGTGTACGTTAAAATCCCTGCTATGACCATTTTTACAAAACATCCTGTTTGCTTTTCTATTTTTTTTTTCAATTTTTAAATATCAGAGAAGGAAAATAAATGAAAGCAGTGAATAAATATAAGAATATCTATAACCTGTGTCTGATTATATTAAAAAGAAAAGCCTCCACAATCACAAAACACCATATGAGCAATTCTATACCATTAGCTGCATTTTCTTATTTTTAATTTTTGCCAAAAGAAAAATAAAAGATGTTGTCTAATTAGAAACGTGTCTTTCTATGACTAAAATTGTGGGAGTCCATTTTAATGTGTTTATCTCGCTACTAGTCTGTAATTTATATTTCAGCGTGGAAATCTGTTCCTATGCCTGTGACAGGTTAATGCAGTTTAAACATGCATTTTTCTTTCGTTGGCTGAATAGTTAAATCGTTACTCAAAGGATTCTAAGTTTCAATTTCAACCATGAGAGGATTCTTTGCTTTTTCAAGGTTAAAAATGTTTCTGATTCAAAACGCTATTAATTAATGGCTACGCAGTGGATCTATTTGGGGATTTGGTACCGACCCGGGATTAACAGCGGGACTGTTAAATGAGAAAACTTTTTTGATGCAGACTTCGGGAGATTTTAAATCTGGTCTGACAGCGGTGGACGGAACTGAAATGCAATTCCAGCCCGCTTCGCTAACGATCGTCATTATGCATCGAAAGACAGGTCAGGTATTAGCATTTTTTCCCTTAAAAAAATAGAAGAAAAAAAAAAAAACTTTCGCGGACTCCGCCGGACACCCAGCTGGCGGAGGACCAGCGGGCGCGGGGGGGCGAAGCCGGCAGGCTGCCCAGAAGTTACGATCGGAGAGTTTTCTCTTTATGAAAATTACCTGGCTCGCCAGCAGAGGCAAGAACGCGAAGACAAGATAATTTCCTAGGCTGTTAAAAAGGACTCGGGCCGGCGGGCCGCGCGCTCCGAGGGGGTGTCCTGTGGACCGGGGCGGGTCCCGCCGCCCCCGCGGGCTCCGGTGCGTCAGGGGCGCGTCAAGCGGGGCGGGCTCCGCGCGGGCGGCAGCAGCGGCGGCGGCGGGCGGCGGGCGGCGGGCGGCGCGCACCGGGCCTCCTGCTTCTCGCTCCGAGGCTGCGGGACGGACGCTCCGGAGAACTCGCTCGCTCGCAGCCGGCTGCGCTCAGACCGCGCTCGCCGGCGGCCCGGCGGTGCCAGCATGTCAGCAGCCGTGGCGTGTCTGGACTACTTCGCTGCCGAATGCTTGGTGTCCATGTCCGCGGGCGCCGTGGTCCACCGCCGCCCGCAGGACCCCGAGGGCGCGGGAGAAGCCGCCGGCTCGGAGGTGGGTGCGGCGGCGCCGCCGGAGTCCTCTCTGCCGGGTGCGGGACCACCGGGACCCGCGTCGGTCCCCCTGCTTCCCCAGGTCCCCGCCCCCAGCCCCGGCGCGTGCGGCGCCGCGCCCCACCTGCTGGCTGCCAGCGTCTTGGCTGACTTGAGCGGCGGCGCCGGGGAGGGCTTCGGGGAGAGCTCGGGGGAAGCTCCGCGCGCCTCGTCGGGCTCCTCCGGCCCCACCCCGTGCTCGGGGCCCCCCCTGTGCCTCGAGCCGGCCCTGGCCTCCGACCCGGCCGAAGTTTCCTGGCCCGAGCACTTCTCCGGCGCGCTCGAGGTCCCCGAAGCACCTGACGGCTCCGGAGCGCCTGCCGTCCTGGATGCGGGCTCCGGCGCGACCCCTGGCGTGGGACCGGCCCCTGCCACGGGTCCAGGTCCCCGTCGGAGGCCAGTCACACCTGCTGCCAAGCGCCACCGCTGCCCGTTCCCGGGCTGCAACAAAGCCTATTACAAGTCGTCACATCTGAAGTCCCACCAGCGCACCCACACGGGGGAGCGCCCCTTCTCCTGCGACTGGCTCGACTGCGACAAGAAGTTCACGCGCTCCGACGAGCTTGCCCGCCACTACCGGACACACACGGGCGAGAAGCGCTTCTCCTGCCCGCTCTGCCCCAAGCAGTTCTCCCGGAGCGACCACTTGACCAAGCATGCCCGCCGCCACCCAGCCTATCATCCCGACATGATCGAGTATCGGGGGCGCCGTCGCACACCCCGCGTCCACGCGCAACCTGCCAGCCTGGTGGACAGCTCCGGCTCCGTCCCCGACCAGGCGTCCAGCCTTACCGCCAGCCTGTCTGACAGTCATTGCTGCTAGTCGTCCCCCGCCAGGACGACCCCCCAGCCATACTATCCCTGCCTTCTTTCTGCCCAACCTTCTTCCCCACCGTGTCGTGCTACCAAGGCACAGACTGGTTCCTCCGCTCTGAGGGTGGGTCCAGACTGGCATGCTGGACCCTGGGGAGGGACTGGGGGCCTGAAAAGAGCAGGAATTCCTGCACCACGTAGATCATCCTGAAAGGGGGAGGGTTGCCTCCAGGCAACACCTGGGAACTGATGAGAAGGGATGAACCCCCCAGTACTCTCCAGAGTCCTGAAGATTCCCCCTTCCCTGGAAGCAGAGATGTGAAACTGGAATTCTCAGGTGCCTGAGGAGCTCCCGGTCTGGAAGGACTCTGGTGTCTTACCCACCCACCAGGGCGGACCTTGAAGCGTGTATCAGGGGTGGCAGTCTTGGCAGTGTCCAGGACTGGGATGGTGAGAGGCCTTTGGAAACAGAAATGATTTCTATTTCTGTAAACAGCAATGTTTACTAATTTATTTTTAGTATCTTTTACACAGGGATCCCAGGTTGATGGGAGGTTGGAGTCCTCCACTCCCCAGTTGCCCCAGCGACCTCTGCTAGGAGAGGCCCTGCTAGAGTCCATGTGGATGTGTGGCTGGGGGATGCTTCTTGGTGTCTGGGGAATGGCGTGCGCCCGCTTTGCAGGTCCTGTTGCTTGGTTTAGAACCCTGCACTTTCGTGGTAGCCTTTCTTCCCATTTGGATTCCTCAGTGGGGAGGGTAACTTCTTGGCTCACGCTCATGTGAGATTGGTTTAAAATTTGGGGAAGCGACCAGAAAAGCACCAGAAATCAAGGGGTGGTCCAGGCTAGTGCCCCCTTCTCCCAGAGGGTAAACCCAAATGACTTTGGGTGAGATAGATCCACAACAGCATTCAGGGAAATAGGGCATGTGGTTCTGGCTGCCCACTCCAAGTAATCTCAGGTGTTGTGGTAGATTCCGTTCATTTCTTAATGGCTAACTAGGGGGTTCTTTCTTTTGGGATCTGTACATTTTTGTTTCAGCAACAGGTGAGTTGGTAGTTTGAGGAGGGGAAGGTGAGAGTGGCTTCTTCCAAAGAGCTGGCTGCCCTGGATTTGGGGAAGGAAAAGCCAGGTGAAAGCTATTATCAAATAAAAGGACCCTTTCCCCCCGCCCCCCGACCCTTGGAATCCCTCCAAGTTACACCCTCAGGACCCCTCTTTCCTAGTGCAGACGTGAGCATCAACAGTATTTATTTTTTCTATGTGTATCTCTGCTGCTATGATGAAATTGTCTGCCACTTTGCTTCTGTGTGTGTGTGAATGTGTATACGTGTGACCCTTTCGTTAGAGATGGGGCTGGAAGGCATTTCCTGCTCTGGTAAGGTTCTCCTCGGCCCCCTCCTGAAAGTCTTGTAATAGTCTGTCAGTCACGCTTGTGGAGGATGCCATAATCTCAAAGAGCTATAACAGGCATCTAGTTAACAAACTGCTTTCCGCTGTTTTGCAGATGAAGACACTGAAACCTAG
The DNA here is from genome assembly GCF_014108235.1 of Myotis myotis. Classification (NCBI taxonomy): domain Eukaryota; kingdom Metazoa; phylum Chordata; class Mammalia; order Chiroptera; family Vespertilionidae; genus Myotis; species Myotis myotis. The sequence continues at coordinate 61,668,287 of NW_023416315.1, forward strand.
ATAAGCTCAAAGTCACGTGCTAAATTGCTGGCAAAAGCCATGGCTAGACGTTAGGTACCTGCTTTCTAAGTGATTCCCTCATGCTTGGTTATCCTACCTGCTTTCTCTCTGGGCCCTTAGTCAAAGGACCCCTCTCTCCTTTCCTGCCACCAGATCCCTGCCCTCCCTATTCTCTATCACTTCTGTGTTCCTTCAAATGTTTGGTCCCTGCTGAATCCTTTGCTTGTTGTGTTTAACCTGAAAGCCCTTTTCTTAGCAGGTTGAGTTCGTTCCCTCCTTCCACATCATGTGGACTTAAAGTGGGAATGACTCTGGCATCTTGGGAGATATTTTGTCTGTTGACTTGGCAGGTTAATTTTCAATGCCAATTCTATTCTCTTTCTGGTTCTGGGTGTTCCTGCTCCCTCGAGAGAGTGAGTGATATGAACCTGACATGGGGACTCTACTAAGTGCTCCTGTACTAAGTGAGGGAAAAGTCCTTCAGAAGGACCCGAAGGCCGTGGCCTGTGACTCTGAAGATGTTTATTGTTTCCTGATGTGGACTAAGCAGGGAAGGTGGCTCTCTCCTTGGGTTACGAATGGGAAAAGGAGGCTCCCAACTGCGGAGGTGGGTTTTGGTGGCGGGAAGAGTCCTCGCTTTGCTCTGTGTGTCTCCTCAGCTGGAACTGGATAGGAAGGGCACGCCAGGCCCCCTTGAGGACCATGATGTTCCCTTTCAGTAGAAGATCTGCCGTTGGGTAGGTGGACCGATGAAGCTAACAGGAGAGACTCCCGCTGACTGTTCTGGAATCTGGCTCAAAAAGTTTGGCTTTTCCGACTACCCTTTGATAAATAACTTTTCATTCTCAAGCTCCCAAGTAGTGTCCTTTTTTGGGGGTTTCTATCTTGGGGGCTTTTGTCTGGGGATGGCTTCTCACAATCTAAACGCGGCATGTCTGTCTTTGGTCATATCATCCTGAACGCACCCAATCTCGTCTAAATGTGGCATGTCTTTCAGAGACTCCTCCTAGGACTTGCAGTGGTGGAGAAGAAAATACCCAGAACACTACAGTAGCCACATAATGGAGGCAAGATTCATAGGCTGGTCTTTCTTAGTTTGGGGTATTGCTGTAACCCTTTTCACTCCAGTGGCCAAACAGTTCTTGAGGAGCAGTTATTAGTGAAATGACCTGGAATGGGTTTCCTAGTTTTAGTGGTGTTTCTATTGCTTCTTTTTGTTAATCAGATGGAGTTTAGCGAGTGAATGCATCTGGGGATTGGTTGGGGTCAGCCTGAACCTCTGGGCCCTTATCCTACCCCTGCCATCCTGTGTTCTAATGTAGGGATGACCTAGTAGCAGAATGTATTAATAACCCTCTTCCTGATATCTGGGTTGGGAACTGGGAATGAATTCCAGGTCATACCGAGGGTGTGAAAGAATTGGATCCCCTACCGTTGTTGGGAGGGGGTGAAAGGTACAGGCCTTCTCCCACCCATGGAGATAAGAATCTGTCATTTGCCCCCATTTCCCCTTTTTTCTCCAAGTAGGGAACCATATTGGAATATCACTCATGGCCTCTGTCTCTACCTCTTATTCACTTCTCCACAAGGAATATTGTGTTCTCTGGTGGAGACATAGGAAAGAGGGTCATTGTACACACACACACACACACACACACACACACACACACACACACTTGGCTCTCTCCTCTCTTTTGAACCCTTTTGCCTGTAATGTGTATGCATTCCACTCAGATCCAGCTTTTATATGCACCTGCTGAGGCCCAGGCCTACCTTCCAGAGGCAGGTGTGAAGAGCACTTCTCTCTGTCTCCACTTTTGGAGCATCCACACCCCTTTGCAGCTCTCCAGGTAAGTGTTTCCTTCGTTTATTCTCCTTGGGGTGGGTAATCCCAATACCAGGAATGGGGAAATGTGGGAGAGGCATTGGTGGGATGGTATTAGAAAGCCCAATTTTGTTTATAGATACAGATTCATCCACAAAATACTGATACGTTAATACTTGTTTGTCTGATTCCTCTATTTATTATTCAGTTGGTTGAGAACCTAGAGGGGGATGGAATATGATTAACTTTCTCTCTCGTAAGCCCCAACACATGCAAATATGCATTGGCTATTCATTCCTGAGGAAATAGGCACTCTGGCTGGAATTAGGAGACCAAGATAAGATGGATGAGGATGGGATATACTAAATGTCCCAGCTTTAGTGATCTTAAGCCTTTTAGTTCTTTGGCCTTTCCAAGTTATAGCAGCTTACAGTAGCTAGTGTACACAGACAAGTCACTATTTTTAGAGGTACTGGACATAGGACTTTGCAAAAGTAGGCTACATAGGCTACTCTGGCTGATCTTGGTTCATATGATTTAGTTGAGACAGGTTTGCTACAGAAGGGAAAGGTGCTACTGAATGGAAAAATTTGTGCTGCCTTTATTCTCAGGCAGAATTATAGACAAGGACTTTTAAGGTGCAATGGCACAAGTTTCACGTGTACTTCGCAAGTTTGTGAGACTCTAGCCCTTCTACTGTGCTGGGGATGAGCAGGTGGCATTAGGTCAGTCATACCCAATTGGTTCCCTTTTGTCTTCATTTGAATTGCATCCTTTTATAAGGCCAATGAGAGACCCATGGGAGGGGCTAAGTTCCTTAATTCACATGGGTTATCAGAGTCACCTTCTGTTTACACTGAGTGGCCAGATTATTATGACCACCCCATCAGTATAATGAAGTTATGCAAATAATAATAATAAAATTAGTTATGCAAATAATAATAATAAAACCTTGAGAGTATTTACTTAGGAAGTTTTCAATATTCAGTATTTTTGGAAGTGTCAAGGAAGTACTGATGGGGTGGTCATAATAATCTGGCCACTCAGTGTATATGCCAAATTGGTGCCAGATGTGTTGACTATATAAGACTCCCAGTGGAATTTCAGGGACTCGGGCTCTGTGTTTAATTTCAGAGGAGTGGTGGATTTTAATCCAAACTAGAATATGAGGGATGCAAATATTTGTTATATTGGAGTTTGAGGTAGAGAGAAGCAACACTATTAAAATCCCCAAAGCTAAGAAGAGTATTTAAAAGGGTTGTGTCTGGATTCTTCTTTCCCTACAAATCAGGTCTATTCAGGAAATCAAGTAGCAGCCATATTTGTTCCAAATATACATTTAGATTTTGAAGTCAAAATGGAAGCAGTGGGAAGGTGAAAAATGAATAAAGGAAGACAGGCTGATTAAGCTGAAGAAAGAGAAGGATTTCTTTAGAAGAACGGTTGTGTTCTTAAATGACAGAATTGATAATACAAATGGGAAAATAAGAAAGACTAGGAGCCAACCAATCTTAAAGATGGGATTATAATAGAGAGTGGTGGTTTAGTCATTACAAAGTTAGAGGAGGTGATTGAAACCTGAAGAGATATAACAGGAGAATGGGAGCAAACTCTCATATAGAAAACAAATACCCACCTTCACCAGGGACCTCAGATCCAAGGAAATATAGACAGGTACCTACCTGAATCTGCATAGGACACAGCGGAAAATCATCCCTTTATTGTTGAGCTAGGTAAACTAGAAGGTTACAGAAAATGTAGATACACTTGCAACATTTTAGCTTAGTCTCAGTGATATAACCTTTGTAAATGGGAATATCAATATGGCTTGGAGAATGTACAGAGTTAGGTCTCTACGGGAAAGCACAGGTAGATGAGACATGTAAAATATATCAGAGTAATTAATCAAATTAATAGAAATTAGGAAGAAAGCATGGTCAACTCAACTGGTTCCAAAATATGTACAGATGCTCCTCTACTTATGATGGGGTTACATCCCAATAAACCCATTATAACTTGAAAATATTGTCAGTCGAAAATGCATTAATACACCCAAACTGCCAAACACCATAGCTTAGCCCAGCCTAACTTAAATTTTCTAGGAACAGTTAAATTAGCCTACAGTTGGGCAAAATCATCTAACACAAAGCCTCTTTTATAATAAAGTGTTGAATATCTGATATAATTTATGTATTTAGGGCTTGCCATCTTCATGCTGGGTCATTATCTTCCTCTCCTTTTTCTCACCAGAAGCAGGAGATACAGATGGTCATTTTATAGGCATGGATATAAAAACATAAAACAATACCCCCAAAATGCTGGCAACACAGTCTATGTAGAGTATTGGTTGTTTTACCCTCGTGATCAAGTGGCTGACAGGGAGCTGTGGCTCATTGCCACTGCCCAGCATCACGAGAAAGTATTGTCCTGCATATCGCTAGCCCTGAAAAAGATCAAAATTCAAAGTACAGTTGCTATCTAATGTGTGTCACTTTTGTACCAACATAAAATCATAAGTAGAACCACTGTAAGTTGGGGACCATCTGTATTTGTTAAAACTCAGCACCAATTTGTGATTTAATTTAAAAACATTTTAGCAAACTAGTAACAGTCTCAACACACTCCAGGCAGGAAGTTACATAAAAATACAACAAAAACAGAACCCAAAATCCATGCATTGGGTAATGTAAAAGCAAATCTCTACATAATCAAATTAAAGGGACAATGACAAAAAATTAGAACTGAATGAAAACCAAAAGCACTACGTAACAAAACTTTTGTGATGCAAGCAAATGGGACTGGGTAAGGAAGTGGGGTTTATAGCCTTAAAATTTTTATTTTTTTAAAAATGGAAGTGAATGAACTAAGTTTTCAACTCCAGAAGAAAAGGAAAATGAAAGAAAGCAGGAAGAAGTATTACCACAGACCATGCATTTTCTTAGGGAAGATCTTGCCAAGGGGGTAAAAATTGGTTCTTAATGATTTTTTTTTGATTTTTTATTTTTATTTTATTTTTTAAAAATATATTTTATTGATTTTTTACAGAGAGGAAGGGAGAGAGATAGAGAGTTAGAAACATCGATGAGAGAGAAACATCAATCAGCTGCCTCCTGCACATCTCCTACTAGGGATGTGCCCACAACCCAGGTACATGCCCTTGACCAGAATCGAACCTGGGACCTTTCAGTCTGCAGGCCGACGCTCTATCCACTGAGCCAAACCAGTTTCGGCTGATTTTTTTTTTTAAATGTTAGATATCACAACGGCCGTGGCCCTCCAGAAGGGCCTGTTTATACTACATAAATAGATAGACACTTATATGTGTGGTTTAAGATTTTGGAAGGGGTGGGGGGAGAGGGGTAGTGATTAGCTGGGGAAAAAAGTTGAAAAAGGCACCTAAAGGGAAGATAATAAAAAAAAGTTAAGAAACACTGCCATGGATAAAAGGAGAAATTAGAGAAAGAGAAAAAAAAAATAGAGTTAGTCAAAACTTTTAAAAAGCCTAATAAAAATAGATTGTTTTAGCAAATATGATTAAGAAGAACAAGAGAAGGCACACAAAAAGTTATCAGAAATAAAAAAGGACATAAACTCTTAACACTTGATCAGTTCTTTAAATTATAAAAGAATAATACAAACAACTTTATATCAGTAGAATTGAAAAAGATACGGATAATTTTATAGGAAAATATAAAATTTCAAAATGCTCTAAGAAGATGTAGAAAATCTGAATGGACACTGTAGTCAAAGATCTATCCCCCCAAAAGGCACTGGGTCTAGGCGGTTATATAGGCAAGTTCTCTAAACTTTCAAGAAAGAGGTAACATTCATCTTTTATAAGTTGTATCAAATCATATAAAAGATAGAAAATTAACCAATTTATATTATATAGTTAAGTTAACCTTAATACCAAAACAAAAGGAAAAAAATATAGCACTTTTATCTATAAAGATGGGTGTAAAAAATCCCAAGTAAAATACTAGAAATTTTAATTCCGCAGTGAATAAGAAGAATAATTAATCATGATCATGTGAAGTTTATCTCAGGAATGCAAGATTAACTCAATAATAGAGATCTGTCTACATAACTCATTGTATTAACCAACGAAAGAAGAAAATCAATTACTTTCTTATCTACCATCAATCAGAAATTGTAATAGACGGATTCCATATAGAGTAGCAATAAAAAGTAAAGAAGCTTTATAGATGAAACCATAAAACTTTTACTGAATGACCAAAAAAGAAAATATGACTGCGTGGAGGTAAATAATATGCCTATGGATGATAAAGCTCAATACTATAAAGATATCCATCCTTCTCTCAAATGTCTATATTTAATGAAATGAAAACTGAAAACCGCCACAATTTTCCAATGCAACCCCCCCAAAAAATATTTTTCATGAAACTTTAGAAAATATTACAGAAGGTCAAGGGCGGGATGGGGGTGAGCAGGAGGGAGGAAGGGAGGATGACTTTACCAGAAAGCAAAAATTACAAAGCTATTATCATTAAAACGGTGTGGCATAGTGCAGAGATAAACAAATAGGTATATGGAATTGAATAAAGACCTGAGAAATAGACCTATGAATACAGAAGAATTTGGCATATAAGAGAGATGGCACTTTATATCAGTGGGGGCGGGGGGGGGGGAAAGACAGACTAGAAAAGAAATACTATTGAGACAATTGGCTTTCATGAGAAAACAAAGCAACAAAACAAAGCAGCATTTCTATGTCAATTCTTTCAGAAAAAAATTAATTCCATCTAGTAAAGACTAAAACATTTTTAAGCTATAAAAAGTATTAGTAATAAAAAAAAATCTGGAAAATCTATCATCATTGGATAAGGAAGACATTCTTGTTTAGAATACAAACATTTTTAAAATAAAATTTTAAAGATGAAAAAAAACAGATTTGACTGCACCAAAATTATAAAATGTTTTACATCTGAAAACGTAAACAAAATTAAATATCAAGCTACACTCTGAAAAAAATATTTAACAGACATAAAGTTAATATCCAGAATATATAGAGAACCAAAAATTAAAGAGGTAAGGATCAATAAAAGTAGTTGAATGATAGTAACAGACAATTTAAAGAAAGAATTGAGAGATAGTGGATCTTTATACATATGTAACGCCTTCATGTATATATTCATACATTGCTAGTGTGAGTTTAAAAATATTTTAAAATATTTTACAGGATGGGTAAATACTATTGGTTAAAAAACAAAAGCAGGTGGTAGGGTAGGACATGATATACCAGGCAAAAGTTTAAAGCAAGCAGGTGTGACAAAGTCAAAATATCAGAGTCAGAATAAAATTCAAAGTAAAACACATGAGTGGGGCAAACATTGATTATTTTACATGGAGAAAATGTATAGAACACAAAGAACCTAAAATGATCAAGAACCCAATTTTTGCCCATATATAGGGTGGGCAAAAGTAGGTTTACAGTTGTGAGTATGAGAAAGTTTATTTTTGCATTATTATTTATTAATTATCATATTATTTTCCATATGAACAACTGTAGGCCCACTTTTGCCCCATCCTGTATTTGGGATGTGAGCTCAGGAGCTCTAGTGCCTATTTCCTTCCCCTGTCCCTTACTAGAAACTCAGAGACTGATTCCCATTTTCTAAGCTCATTGTAGGAGGTAGGGGTGGGTGTGCAAACAAATGTTAAACCACACAGGAACCTAGCTCATCGAAATTCCCTCCGGATGATCCCCACCCCCACCCCCACCTCCCCAACCCCTTCCTTCTCTCTCGTCCTTCAACTTACTCTTTTTTCCCCCACAGTAGCTCTTGAAGCTCAAGAGCTTGACTCAGAATGCTAGTTCCCTTTCAAAATAGTTTACCGAAGGAGAAGAAAAGAAAAACAGTCAAAACGTATGAACACTTATAGGATGGTAGCATCCTGTACCACCTGTTGCTAATTGCATCTTATTAACAAGCCCCCACTCCTGTTAATGACAGAGGAAAAATTTAAGTGTGTCCACTCTCTCCCGGGGCTTCCTTCTCCCAAGGGTCTCTCTCCCATTCCTTCCCACTTGGCTTCCGAACGCCAAGAGCTTACATATCCTCGTGATGGCAGCCAGGGAAGCCATCTCAGGGCTGTGTGCTGTGCTGTCCTCTGGGTCTTCACTCATTTTCCACACGGTGCAGCTGTTTTGGGGATCTCTGGGCACATAGTGTTCGCACCCAGTGAGATGCAGCAGGTCCTGTCTGGTTCTTTTGCCTGCCTTTCTCATGCTCACCGCTGGAGCCTGTGGTCCTCCCATAGCCTCTCGTTATGCGTTCTCTGCTGAATGTGACTTTCTCACCCCAAATGCAGACCTATTCTGGACCTTGGGTTCCCTCAGCACAGCTATACCCTTTTACCAAGGGATGAAAACTATTCTGTTTCCCTCCATACCACACCAAGGCCACGGGGATCTGGGTGCAGACACAGGTCCATCTACCAAGGCACCTCAACCGTTTCAGAATTACTTTTTGAATGGCACCGCGTTGCCCTGGCACCGGCTGAGCATGGAGTGGAAGTGGAGGACCAGCCCAGAAGTTCCAGGTTCTACCTCAACTTATCTGGGGTTCCTGATGTCCTGTCCATCTTACCCTTCTGAGTCAGTCCCAACGAATGAGGGTCTTGACGTGTTCCTTCTCGGGGATCTAAGCACCAGGTAGGTCTAGTGTCTACCCCTCTGGCCATACCCCTATCCTTGGCTTTTCCAACTGGAAGGACACTTCCCTTCCTCCCTCAGTAGGTGGCAACTTCCACCATTGTCTCCAAGTTTGTTCTGCCTGTTCATGATAGTAAAACTTTGTGCCCAGGCTACATGCCTTGCTCTTAATATTTTAGCAGGCTTGGAAATGAGAGCTTTCTTTACTTTCCCAATGAAGCTTTCAAGACTGTTGTTTAGTTCAAGGTTTCAGAGCTGCACTAGAGTCATTATTTACCTTTGCACTCCTGCTGCAACAGTGATGGTGTTCTCTGAGGCAAATGGGTGCCTCTGGTTAAAAAGGGAATAGTCACATGGAGGAAAATAGGAAAAAATCACATTAATGTTTTTCAAAACATATCTCTCTCACACCAATTTTTAGTCTGGTTAAAAATTAAGTTGTTAGTTTGAAGGTAGAACTAAGAGCAGGTTCCTCCTGCCCCTCCCCCCCCCCGCCCCCCCCCCCCCAATTAATTGGGTCCTTACAAGAGAACACTCTTATCAGATGAAACTAAAGCAAAAGGGAACTTTTACAGACCTCTAGAAACAGGAAAAGCCCAGGGAAAAGGAAAGATTACAGCTATTACTGCTCCAAGAAGGCACAAGAAGATGGCAGAGAAGGTATCAGCAGCACTGTCACCCTGCTAAGTCCCCAAGGAGTTCTAGGTCCACTAATTCCGTCAAGGGAGGGACAACAACTCGGTCAATGGGTTCCAGCAGGGTTCAGCAATGGGTTGGACTGAAGTGCATCTACCAGCACAGAGGCGGTGCTAGAGGCTTTCCTTCCAGGGCCATGTGTCCTCGTGGCTTTTACCTGTAAGAACCAGGTTTCATGGGCCAGGACATAGATTTCAACAAGTATTTATTGAGCACTTACAATGTGTCAGGTACTGTTACTGGTACTTGGGATACACAAGTGAATAAAACAAAGATCCCTGCCCTTCTGATTTTATATACCAGCAGAAGGGACATAGAAAATAATAAGTAAATTATATAGTATGTTAGGTAATAAAAGATGGAATTAATTGAAAGTAAAGCAGGTTAAGTGGGATCAGGAGTGCTAGGTAGAAGTATGGGTTAGATTAGGGTGATCAAATAGGGTGATCTGGATAGGTTTCATTGTGCAAATAAGGTATGAAGAAAGACTGGAAGGAGGTGAAGAAATTAGCCAGGAAATACCTGGGGGAAAGTGTTTAGGCAGAGGGAACAACCCTATCAGATGAGATCAAGATACAAAAAGGAGACCACCATGACTGGAACAGAGCTATGAAGGAAGTGGGGATGCCAGATCAGATGGACCTTATATGCCATTGTAATGATGTTGGCTCTTTATCTGGGTAAAATGGAGAGTGACTTAGGATTTTGAGCAGAAGTATAGATATGATCTACCTTATGTTTAAGTTCTGACTGCTATGTTTGAGGGGTTTAAACAAGGAGCTATGTTAGGAGGTAATTTTATTAATCTACGTAAGAGATGATGGTGGCTTATACCAGATAGATGGTGACGGGGTTGGCTATGGTTAGTGAGAGAATGATAAGAGTCAAAGTGACTTAGAATTCTTTGGCCGGAGCAGCTGGGAGGATGGAGTTGCCATTGACTGGGATAAGGAAGGCTATAAGTGGGGGCAGGTTTGTAGGGGAAGATCAAGTGTCCAATTTTGGACATGTTGAGTTTTAGATATATGTTAGACATCCCAGTGAAAAATTTTAGTAGACAGTGAGATAGGTCTGGAATTTGGGAGAGACATCTGGGCTAGAGATAAAAATGTGGGAATATATTTAAAGCTCAAAGTCTGAATCAGATCAACAAGAAAGTGAATGAAGAAGAAGACAAGAAGAAAAGCTAGTGATTCTTTGGGCACTCCTACATGAAGAACGAGGGATCTGAAGAGGAACCAGAAAAGGAGACTGAGAAGGTGTGACTAAGGAAGGAAGAAAGTGAAGAATGATGTCTTAGCCCTAGCCGGTTTGACTCAGTGGGTAGAGCACTGGCCTGCAGACTAAAGAGTCCCAGATTCGATTCCAGTCAAGGGCACGTACCTTGATTGCAGGCTCCTCCCCAGCCCGGGCCCTGGTCAGAGCTCATGCAGGAGGCAACCAATTGATGTGTTTCTCTCACATCGATGTTTCTCTCTGTCTTTCCCTCTCTCTTCCACTCTCTAAAAATCAATGGAAAAATATCCTCGGGTGAGGATTAAAAAAAAAAAAAAAAAAAAAAAAAAGCATTATGTTTTAGCAGCCTAGTAAGGAAAGAATTCAAAAAGAGAGTGGTCCGCTTTGTCAGACACTCATGTTGAGTCAAATAAGGATGAAGGCTGGGGAGCTGGCCATTGACTCTAGCCACTCAGCAATCATTGGTGACTTTGATAAGAGCAACCGTAGTGGAGTGATAGGAGTAAATTGCAGTGGATTTAGGAAAGAACAGTTAGAAAGAACCCAGGGACTATGAGTATAGGGCACTTTTTTAAAAAAATTTTTTAAGAAAGAGAGTGAGAGTGAGAGAGAAACATCAATTTGTAGTTCCCCTTATTTTTGAATTTATTGATTGATTCTTGTATATGCCCTGACTGGGGATTGAATAGAGTACATTTTGAGACATTCTTCTGCAAGTGGGAGCCAAAAAAATTAAAAAATGGAATGGAAATTGATAGGGGAAAAAATGGGGCCCAGAAAAAGTGATTGCTTTTTATTTTAAGATAGGAAAAACCAGCCTGTTTATATGCTAGTGAAAATTATCCACGAGGGAGTAAAAAGTTGCTAATGCAAGACAGAGATGGGGGAGAATTGCAGGTGTGAGATCCTTGAGGGGGCAAGGGCAGTAGGATCTAGTGCAGAAGTAGAGGGATTGATTTTTAGCTAGGGGGATGGCTATTTCATCTGTGAAGCAGTTGGAGTCTCAGATCTCTTCCCCTGTAAGGTCTGCTCCACATTATAATGGCCCCTTAGTTACTGAATTACTAGTACAAAATCTTTGATGGGGTATTTGCTTCCCTGATGAATTTCTGGTATGGAAAGTTAAAGGGAAACATTTACCAAGAGATTTGAGGTATTCAATTCTGAGTTTCAAATCATATCTATTTACCTTTTTCCTTGGATTGCTAATATCTCAGAATTTCCCAGCACCATTTTTAAGGCTGACTGGGGCATTTTTATCTCCTTTATAACTGGAATGACTGAGACAAACAGGGTCTTCTGGTCCATTTGGGCAACACGTTGGCCATTAGCTATATACTAATGTCCTTTCAACAGGCAACCTTGCCTTATTGCCCAGGAAGCCTTGCCCATGAATGCAGTCCTAGTCAGAGTCTGCGATCAGGTCTGGCCCATCCTGATGTAGTTCCTCTGTTAGACAGGTAGTGTTGTCCCGGAGTCCTAGGAAATAGGCCTCCTTCCCATCTCCCCAAGTGTTTCTACAGCTCACACAGGATGCTTTTCTCAGGCAACCATCAGCCTAATGGGTTTTGGGTCATAGACAATGTCACAGTGATATTCCCTGGAATATTTATGTGATTCCTTCTTCTTCACTGTAGCTGTTTTAGGGATAGCATTTAAAGGGTCTCAGCATCTACTCTATATTTTGATGCAGACATAAAGCACTTCATTGGCTAAGGAATAGTAGGTCAGCCTTCCTGATATTGCCCAGAATACCAAATCTAGTTAAACAAGAGCTGAAAGTTGCTTTTTGCCAGGGCTGTAATTAGGCTGACAGTGCCAATATGCATATCCAGAGGTTCTGAGACCATTTCTCTCTCTCTCTCTCTCTCTCTCTCATACACACACACACACACCCTCTACATTCTGCGAGAGCTCTAGGAGAAACGTCACCTAACCAGGAAGCCTTCAGCCTTCAGGGACAGAGGCCAGTCAGGGTAATGGAGACCTCAAGCCCAGAATGACAGTACCTTTCCTGTGTACTGACGTTAGTGCTTCTGCTTCTCGGATTTCCCACTTGAGAATGCCCCAAGGTAGAAGTCTGATGGGTGACTAAGTCGATAAACTGAAATGAGATGCTGGTAACTAGATAAAGCACAGATTCTCCTTCTTGGAAAAAAGGCACCTTCAGGGGAAAATCCATCTGACAAAAGACATTTAATGCTCAGAAGTCAGAAAGGGCACCGAGACCCTGGAGCTGGATTGCGCAAATACCTCTAAATGGGCTCCTGATAGAAACGTCATTGATACAATTCTGCAAGAAATTCTGAGGGCGAAGGAAACACCAAGGGCAAGGCCTTGCCACACCACAAAGTGTTACAAGTCAGGAGAATTCAAGCAACCGTAGTTAAGTATGCTGAGAGTGTGCTGCTTAGTATCATGAGGGGAGAGGGTGCTGCTGGTAGGTGGACAGAGATCTAAAGGAAAGCACTGGCCGCAGCAGTGGCAGCAAATAATGGTGGTGGATGCTGTATATCTGAGCCAAGTGAAAGACCCACACAATATCTCTGAGAGTCATCGGTGGCCAATCACTTTTTAAGAGAACATATGGGAGAATTAAAGTGATACGTGGTAGGAAAATGACCTCTCCTGAAGGCTATGAGGCACAGTTGATGAATTTTCCTTTAGAGCCACACAGCAGCAGACATTGCCATGTCATTTAGAGTCCCAGCAAGAAACAGATGGCATTCAAATTGGGTAAATAGAGGAGAGTTTCGTAAAGGCACTACCTTCTACGGTGTGAGTAGAGATTAAGCAAGGGATAGTTCACTATCCTGCAGCTAGTAACTTGGGGTGCCATTACCATTCCTGGACTTGAAGGGCAAGGAGAGGGGCTTAGCAACAGGTTACCAGAGCCTGAAGGGAGAGCCACATGGAGAGGATGACAGGTGCAATGTTCTAGTTAAGGGATAAAGCCAGCTTGTAGTAAACCTTCTTGAGGGAATCAAGAAAAAATTACCCGGGTCTCATTCTCCTCCTTCCCACATTTCTTTCTTCTTTGCTCATCATTGTCCAAAAGTGCACTCAATGGTTAGAGTGTCAGCCCAGGAACCGAAGGGTTGAAGGTTTGAATCCTGGTCCAGGGAATGTACCTGGATGTGTTTTGCTCCTTGTCCTGGGTCAGGGTGCATGCGGGAGGCAACCAGTCGATGTGTTTCTCTCACATTGATGTCTCTGTCTCTCTGTCTCTCTCTGCCTCTGTCTCTATCTCCCCGTACTCCCTTCCACTCTCTCTGAAAAGCAATGGGAAAAATATCCTCATGTGAAGATTAACAGCACAAAAAAGAGTATCTTGACTGAGTCAGTCTTCTAGGATGAAAAGGAGGAGAGAAAGGTAGAGAGTGGATATTGAAGTATGGCAGAAGATATCCAGGAAAACATCAATAATTTTGGAGGGTTGGAGGAATGCCAATTGCCCTTTTTCATATAAAAATATAATTTCAAACTTTTTCAGATTACAGAACAAAATATCTGCTATTCGCTCAAAACAAGAGACTACATATGATGTCTATATCTAAGTTAACTTTCCCCAAGAAGAGCAATAGTGTTGTGGGGTTAGCATGGCCAATAAGATCAATTAAAGGCTTTAATGCTCTTTTAATCTTATGATAGAGCAAGAGCAATAAACTTCCACTGTAGAACATTTAGAAACAGATAAACCAAAAGGAGAGAATAAAACTGTCTTGTAATCCCAAATTCTAGTGCTAATCACTGCTAATATCATGGGATGTATTTTGTTAAATTTCTTGGTCATATATTTCATACACATTTGTATATATTTAACTTTTTATTTTGTCATAATTTTAGACTATACACGAAATTGCCACATGCCCTTCCCAGTGATCCTCCAAATGTCAACTTTTCACCACATTTTCTTTATTCATATCCCTCTGTATATATGTGTGTATATACACACACAGAAATATTACATGCACAAATATAATTTTTATCTTTTTCCTAAATCATTTGATAGTACTCAACTTTAAAATTTTAACAGAGACAGTTATATAAACCATGAATATTCCCAAGTATAATAGGAAATCCTCAAATTTAATAAGAGCGTAATAACGATAACAGAACCTTTATTAAGGAATTTCTATCAGAGCAGAACAGAGTTAGCAACTGTTCATCCTCAGACCTTTGTAAGAACCTGGGGGGGCTTCCTGCAATCCTGAGACCTTCTGTGAAGGGTCCGGGGTGACAGAAGCCTACCCATGATCCTGAGGCCCTTTAAACTGAGCTAGCCTAGGAAATCAGGTGGCCGTTAAAAACTCAGAAAGGCATATCAGAAAGTCACCAATAAGGGGATGTCTTGAGACACTGAGCCAGATAATGGGCAGCCAAGCAACTAAGGCTCCATTCCAAAGACATTGTGGCTTGGCTTCCCATCTCATTTAGAGTGCAGATTACTAGTATTATTGTGGAGAAGTCAATTCCAAGTGTCCAGTGGAGATGCTTAGAATACAAGGTATAGAATTAGTCATCCCAGCCAGAGTATAAACAATCTCTCCCACAGTGGAATCTCTAGGGAGTGAAGAGAAATTAAGGCCTTCTGTTACCTGTCAGGTGTTGATTTTAGCAGAATAATGTGTTGGGCTGGATTTAATCATTTTTGCAGCATAACACATCACCTTAAGTCTTGGCATAAAATAAAGCCAGATGCTAAAATGCCTTCCTAGATTGTTTTCCAAGTTGAGTTGGTTCCCCTGAGGTGTACAGTTGAAAATATCAGATTGTCCATGCTTCTAAAAGCTAAACAGCAAGAGGCTTAGCAACAGGGCCAAGCCCTGCAGAGCGGCATTGAGCTGGATGTCAGTAGACAGGAGCCAAGAAAGTCCAATTCAGGCTTATCAAGGCGCAGGACACACCCCTCCTGACTTGGCCTTGTTTTAAAAGCGCAATTGCATGATTTTCCTTAGAAACTGAGACTTACGGGTTTCGATTAATTTAGAGACTGTCTCCTGACCAAAAAGAGAAAGAGCCATTTTAACACAGCACTTCCTCGCAGAGTGATTTTCTTGAGGATTCCTACAATATCCTGCGAGGGAGGCTGGCAGTTGGCACTCCAGGTGAATGTCTTTGTAACCAACGCACCACCAAGGGATGTGCCCTGTGCTTTGAGATCAGAGGAGAAAATGGAGGAGAGATGGAATGGTGAGGGCTTCCAAGGAAGAGAGGAGGCCAGGACTCCTCCCTCACCCCGTCCCCAGTTCCTAAAAGGAACAGCAAGTGGGTCCTCCAAATGCCTTGGGGCCCAAGAATTAGCTGAGGGGGCGGGGGGGGGGGGGGGCGGGGGGGGGGGTGAGACTGCGGATGTCAGTCTTGCCAGGACAGCACCTGCTTCCCACTGTGCCATGGACAGCGAGCCAAAGAGAGACATAGACAACCTCTTCGTGGGCAACCCAGAAGGTTTCTACCTTTGCTATCCCTCCTCCCTCTCCATCAGCAGGGAGAGAGCCTGACTCCCTCCACATTAAGCCACAATAAACTAGGGGTGAATAAGGGGTTTAAGGAAGACTTTAAAACCAAATATAGCATTTAAAATTTGGGATGAGCATTAAGGACTTCATAATGAACTGAAAATGACTGTTCAAGTAGATGAATCACTAGACATCTCTATGAAGGAAGTTTGAAAAGAGAACAGATAATAGCAGTCATTAAAGAAAACTTTTCATTTCATACCTAACAGTTAAGATTCTTCTCTAAGATAATTATGTTACACTCATCTCCTCCCTTTCCTAAGACCTCTGGGTTCTAGCCATTCTACTCTCTCTAATTTTGCCCCCTTAGTAGAGCAACAAACTTATCAAGGATTAAATGCACACCAGCTAGTATTATAACCGTTTAAATCTACAGCTTGTCCCAAAAGATGTATACACACTTTAACAGCTGATAGCTCAATTTTGAAAATGAAATGTATTTTAATAAACGCTGCCATTATAATTATTCAAAGTATGTACATACATTGGGTGAGGCACCCTATATTTTCCCAGTGGCATGAGGAGCCCCAAATGGCCAGGAGGTGGTCTCAGACTCTAATTCAGTGGGACCACTATGGATCTCTTGGTGGAAACATTCCTCCCGTTGGTATTGGGAGCTTTAATAAGCAAAGCACAGCCTGGCCAGCGTGGCTCAGTGGTTGAGCGTCGACCTATGAATCAGGAGGTTATGATTCAATTCCCGGTCAGGGCACATGCCTGGGTTGCAAGGTCTATCCCCAGAGAATGGTGTGCAGGGGGCAGCCAATCAATGATTCTCTCTCATCATTGATGTTTCTGTCTCTCCCTCCCTCTCCCTTCCTCTCTGAAATCAATAAAAATATGTTTTTAAAAATAAGCAAAGCACAAAGCAGTAGAGAGGGACATAAAAACTTCACAAGTGATAGACGAATCCCACGTCAACATTTACTCTGACCCACTCATTCTGGCTTTGGAAGAAATGGACCATGTATAGTCCTGGTTGCCCTGTTAAGCATCCCATCTTGCAAGTGTTGTCTCTCAGCTGAAACCAAAGTTGAGTCTTTGAAAGCCTTTCTTTCAGGTGACTTCTGGGTGATGCAGTATAAGGTAAAGCCAGTGGGTCCCATGGACATACAGTAATCAACTTTTGCTCTGCTTCTTTTATGAAAGAGAGAATTTCTTGGTCAAAAACAATGTTTTATGATATATTGTGTTTGTGAAACAACACTAAATCCCAAAATGATGCTTATGGTAGAGAAAGGGCAGGGAGAAAAACAAACTTTTATCCGAGTGTTTATTCCAAGTGGGGAAAAAGCAGTCCCATCCATGATTGAAGGGACTTGGTATCACTCATCCACCGCCATTCACCTGACTCTGAGGGTTCAGGGGTCCTTACTGCTCACAGGTTGATAACCTGAGAAAGAAAAAAAATCCATGTTATTGAACCTGTGCATAAACTCCAAATCTTCCACTATTTCACTTTGTTCATGGGCCAGTGAAACAAGCAGTGCTGGGAAAGAGACCAGTTCACATCTATAGGATAGATCGTGTTATCTGCCGGTAACTCAGCCTTCTCAGCAGTAGGAGCCTTTTGGTGAGCAGCCACAGGGCACACATTCTTACACTGGGTTTACTCTGAGCAGTTCATTCATTCATTCTCCTTCACTCAGGGTCCCAGCAGAAAGATATGGTACACACAAATTAAGATGGTTCATGAAGGAAAAGAGGGCTGTTTACAAAGGTGTAGGCAGCATGTAGGGAAACCACAAAGGACAGCTCTAAGACCCTAGTGCTGTTACCACACCTGGACCCAAAAAGCAGGACCCCTTGAGGAAAGCTGTAACATTCATTTGAGATAACCCAATCAGGAGTCAGGGGAATACATAATTTTACTTCAATCTCCTTCTTCCGTCTCATCTCCTGCTGGGGTTCTTTTACCAAACCCAGCCAGAAGCCAGAAGACAAAGGATGCAGACAAGCAGCTCAGCCTCCCAGGGTGACAGGACAGGAAATGGACAGACAGGTGGACACTAGTGAAGAATGGGCCCAGAGAGGCACACAACAGTTACCCAGCACACATTTCTTTAAAAATAGTGCTCCTACTATGTGACAAACGCTATTCCAGATGTTGGGGACAGAGAAATACACCCCCCCAAAAAAATGCTTAACTTCATGGAGCTCATAAAATGCATACATAGTATACATAGTATATATATGTCTAGTATAAATATGTAGTATATTACATATTTATAAATAATAATGAGAAGTTAAAGCAGGGAAGGAATATAGAAAATATTGGCTGACAAGGACTAATCACATTCTTAAATAAGATGACAGAGGAGGCTTCAGAGAAAGCCTGAGGGAGGTCAGGAAGTGAGACTGTAGATATCTGGGAAAAGCAAACCATGCACAGGGAATCGCAAGTGGAGAGGCTCTGAGATGTGAGTATACAGCGTATTTGAGGAACAGAGAGAAGGCTATTGGGTGAAGTAGAATGAACAAGAGGGACGGTATTAAGAGATTATATCAGAGAGGTGAAAGAGGGAGGCAGGGTGGAGGCCACACCACCCTGTAAGACTTTGGAGAGCATTTCTGAAATTTGGCTTTTCCTCTGAGTGAGATGGGAACCCATTGGAGGATTTGAACAGAGGAGCAGCATGACCTGACATGTTGTTGCCCCTTTATTCTGGCTTTTGTGTTGAGATAGACTGACATGGAAAGGAGGATCCAGGTTAAGAGAATGGGACCAGTTAGGAGGATATGGCAATAATCCTCCAGTCAAGGGACAATGATGCCTTAGACCAGCGGTTCTCAACCTGTGGGTTGCGACCCCTTTGGGGGTCAAACGACCCTTTCACAGGGGTCGCCTAAGACCATCGGAAAACACATACATAATTACATATTGTTTTTGTGATTAATCACTATGCTTTAATTATGTTCAATTTGTAACAATGAAAATACATCCTGCATATCAGATATTTACATTACAGTTCATAACAGTAGCAAATTACAGTTATGAAGTAGCAACGAAAATAATTTTATGGTTGGGGGTCACCACAACATGAGAAACTGTACTAAAGGGTCTCGGCATTAGGAAGGTTGAGAACCACTGCCTTAGACCATGATGGTAGCAGGGATAGTGAATGGAAAAGGTGGCAGGGTTTACTGAAGGATTGAATGTGGACGTGAGACAAAGGGAGAAGGTTGATGCCATGGTTTTTTGGCTATTGGGAAGAAAGTAATTGATATTTACTGAGATAGGACAGAATGCAAGAAGTCTACATTTAGTGTATATTGCACTGGGTGGATATGAGGAGCTCAGTTTTGGACAAGTTGTTTGACATTCAAGTACAGATGTGAAGGTAATAGGTAGAGATGAGTCAGCATTTGAGGAGAGAGGGGGAGACTTAAATATGCATTGGACAGTGTAGTGCCATGGAAACCAAGGAGTTGTGATCAGCCATGACAAGGGCTACTGAGAGTGTAAATAAGATTTGACCTAAAATTACTGTTGGAGCCCTAGCCGGTTTGGCTCAGTGGATAGAGCATCGGCCTGTGGACTGAAGGGTTCCGGGTTCGATTCTGGTCAAGGGCACATACCTCAGTTGCCGGCTCGATCACCAGCCATGGTTGGAGCACATGTGGGAGGCAGCCAAATGATGTGTCGCTCTCACATCAACGTTTCTCTCTCTCTGTCTCTCCCTCTCTCTTCCACTCTCTCTAAAAATCAATGGAAAAAATATCCTCGGGTGAGGATTAACAAAATAATAGTAATAAAATTACCATTGGTAGAAGCAATGCAGAAATTTTGGAGATGGTAAGTATAGACAAACCTTTCCAGGAATTTTGCTATAAAGATAAGGAGAGAGAAGTGGGGTCATAATAAGGTTTTAAAGACAGAAGATACTAAAAATCTTATTCCCAAACCTCATTGTCCCTAATACTTCAATCTTGAACAATTAAAATGTACCTCAGAAATTGAAGTCTGAGCCTATATTAAAAAAATCTATCAACAAAATTCACAACTAAAATCAAAGAAAATCCAAATAAACAGAATTTTATCCTCTTAAGTGGTATACCATGAAAGTATACTTATTTGGGGAAAAATCTAATAAAAGATATAAAGAGGATCTAAATAAATAAAATTGTCAGGCTTTGTATGGTACAACTTTATAGTACAATAATGTTTTCCTAAATTGTACTATAATTTTAAGTAATCCAATTGAAAATTCCAGTTGGACATTTTGAGGAAGATGATAGCTTAACTCTTAAATATGAATAAAAGTCAGTTTAAAAGCATTAAACCTTAAAAAAGAAAAAAAGAGTGTATAGAGGTGGACTCTGCCCTAACTGATATTAACAGAATATTGGCTCTTTATACCTTATATTAACAAGTTTTTGCTCAAGAACAAACAAATAGGCAGTGGAATAGAGAAGTTAGAGACAACATATATGTATCAGAACTTTAAAAAAAAATTTTTTTTGTTAATTCTTACTAGAGGATATTTTTTCCATTACTTTTCCGAGAGAGTGGAAAGGAGGAAGAAGTGGGAGAGAAGGAGAGAGAGAGAGAGAGACATTGATGTGAGAGAGACACATCAACTGGTTGTCTCCCACATGACCGGGTCAGGGATCGCCTGAACCTACAACCCTTTGGTGCATGGACCAACACTAATCACTGAGCCACATTGGCCAGGCCATGTATCAGAATTTAACGTATACTAAAGCAGGCACCAAAAATTCATTGAAAAGTGAAGATGATGCTGAGGAAACTGGCTCACTATGTGGATTATTAGCTAATCCTATAGAATAAAACCCTAATATGCAAATTGACTGAACGGGGGAACAACTGGTCGCTATGACGTGCACTGACCACCAGGGGGCAGATGCTCAATGCAGGAGCTGCCCCCTGGTGGTCAGTGCGCTCCCACAGGGGGAACACCGCTCAGCCAGAAGCCAGGCTCACGGCTGGTAAGCACAGCAGCAGTGGCGGGAGCCTTTCCGCCTCCACTGCAGGTGGGCAGTAAGGAATGAGGGGTCCAGGACTGGGAGAGCCCAGAACTGCAAGAGGGATGTCTAACTGCTGGCTTAGGCAGACATCCCCAAAGGGGTCCCAGACTGCAAGAGGGCACAGGCTGGGCTGAGGGGAACTCCCCCCCCCGCCACCCCCCAGTGCACGAATTTTGTGCATCGAGCCTCTAGTAATACAATAATACAATATAACATCATCAGTATATTGAGAAATATAAATCCTTACCTAACATCAAATACAGAGGGAGATTCTAGAATCTAGATGGATTAAAGATTTGAATTTGGTGGGGGGAGGGGGAGAGACTTACAGAAGAAAAATTAGAGAATATCTTTGAGGAGTAGGAATGGCATTTAAAAACAACCAAACACCTTAGGAAACATACACTATAAGGCAAAATTTTGATGAATTTGGTTATATCAAAATTAAATCTTTTCAAAATCATAATGAGGTACTACTTCACACCCACTGGAATGGCTCCAATTTTTTAAAAAAGAAAAAGAACAAGTTTTGTGTGGAGAACATTAAAACCCTGGAGAACATTGAAACCCTTGTACATTGCTGGTGGTTCAGCTACTATGGAAAACAGTTCGGTGGTTCTTTAAAAAGTTGAACATGCCTGGCTGGTGTTGAGCATCAACCTATGAACCAGGAGGTCATGGTTCAATTCCCAATCAGGGCACATATCCAGGTTGAGGGCTCGATCCCCAGTGGGAGGGTGGAGTGTGCAGGAAACAGCCGATCAATGATTCTCATTATTGAGGTTTCTATCTCTCTCTCCCTCTACCTTCCTCTCTGAAATTAATAAAAATATTTTTTAAAGTTAAACATAGAATTAACATATGATCCCACAATTCCATTCCTATGTATATACCCCAAATATTTAAAAACAGTTTCTGAAACAAGTGCATGTACACACATGTTTATAGCAACACTATTCATAATAGCCAAAGGTGGAAACAGCACAAATGTCCATTGATGGAAGAATGGATAAAAAAATTGTGGTATACCCATACAGTGGAATATTATTCAGCCATAAAAATGAAATAGTGGTACATGCTATAACAGGGATGGACCTCCAAAACATTATGCTAAGTGAAAGAAGCCAGATACATAGTTTATGATTCCATTTATATAAAACTAGAGGTCCGGTGCATGAAATTCATGCACAGGGCAGGGGAATCCCCTCAGCCCAGCCTGCACCCTCTCCAATCCGGGACCCCTTAGGTGATGTCCAACTGGGATCAGGCCTAAACTGGCAGTCGGACATCCTTCTCACAATCCGGGGCCACTGGCTCCTAACTGCTCACCTGCCTGCCTGCCTGATTGCTCCTAACTTCCCCCCCTGCCAGCCTGGTCACCCCCAACTTCCCCCCTGCCAGCCTGGTCACCCCTAACTGCCTCTCCCACCAGCCTGGTGGCCTCTTACTGCCCTCCTCTGCCGGCCTGGTTGCCCCCAACTGCCCCCCCTGCTGGCCTGGTCACCCCCAACTGCCCCCCCTGCTTGCATGGTTGCCCCGCACAGCCTGCTGCTCAGTCGTTTGGTCATCCCTCACTAACACCCCGGTTGGCCTGGTTGCCCCACACAGCCTGTTCGGTCGTCTATTCGGTTGTTTCGGTTGTGACAGTCCTTAGGCTTTTATATATATAGATATCCAGAATAGAAAAATCCATAGAGGTGGAATAGACTGATGGTTGCCAAAGGCTGGAGGGTAGAGTGGTTGGGGAGAAACTGCTTAATGTGGAAGGGATTTTATTTTGGAGTGATGGAAATGTTTTGGAACTAGACAGGGTGATAATAGTACAATACTGAGAATGAGCTACATGTCACTGAATTGCTCACTTTTAAATGATTAATTAAAAAGTCTTGGTGGAGATACTAAAAAAAAAGAAAAAGAAAAAGAAAGCTTTCTAGCCCAGGGAAAAAATTAATAGACATATAATAGAATTAAAGAAAATTACTTATACAATTTAAAATTGAGGGTTGATATTTGGAATATACAAAAGATATTTGCAAATTTACAAGAAAAAGACAGCACCAAAGCAACACCCAATAAAACAGTGAGCAAAAGATATAAACCAGCATTTGTAGAAGAAACCAAAAGTTGAAATAGTTATGAAGAAATGCTCACTCTCGTTAATAATCAGAGAAATTCAAATTAAAACAATAGCAAGATATTAATTTACACCCATTAGATAGGAAATAACTAAAAGTTAAGTGATACTAAGTGTGGTGGGGGTGGGGGGTGGGGGGATGTAACTTAGGTCATGTTCCCCTGAGATGTGGATTCATTTGCAAGTCATTTATTAAGGAAGTCGTCCCAGGATAGAGTGGTAAGAGAGTGGGGGACATAGGACAGAAAACCAGAGGAAACCAAACAAAGATGTATTTCAGGCAGAGTCCTAGCATCAACTGGCTCCTGTGGGGGGAAATTACACCTCAGTCTGAGCCATTTTAAGGTGTTGACATAGGAAACATCCAAACCTGTAGGGAAATTTTGAGTTTATTTGAGCCTAACTGATAATTTCCAGAAAGCAAAATCTCAATGGATTGAGAAAATGCTCCAGAATGGCAGTTTTTGCAATTACATTACAATTATACATTACAATTAAAAGGAGAGTTACATGAAATTCATTGGTGTTAGATTAGGGAGGTGGGAGAAAGCACAGGTTGGGGGGGGGGGATTGGATATAGGGGAAAATGGAGAGAAATATTTCTTTTACGTTGGTGGGTACAGGTTAATTAATGATGAACATTTACAGCACATAGAGATGGTATGCAGGAACAAGATAAGGGGTTCTGTGGTCTCAGGTTCTGGTGGGAGACTGTGCCCCGAGGGGTCTAGAAAGGGAGGTTACTGCCATTCCAAAGGTATGTTTCATTGATGCAAAAAGACAACAGACAGGCTCAGTTAAGGTGAAGACTGACCTTGGTCAGGGAAGATACTGGCTTAGGACATGACTACCTGCCATGACTGGCTTTTAGTTAGGAAGTTTTCATTTCAGACTATCCTCTGCGTTACTTTAGGTCACCATTGCCTGCAGGATGCCCTGGAGGAGCCTAACCCCCCAGGCACTCCTATTCGCTGGGCTAAGTTGTTCCAACAGCCCAAGGGCAATCCTCTAAAGATTTTAAGGCTGGCCAGAAGCAAATCCTGCAGAAACTAGGAGATGAATCCACAGGGGCAGAAAAAGAAATCTTTGAAATGGGCAGAGCAAGAATAGTGTCTGCAACTTGGTGTGAGCACACAGGAACCTCCGGGAACTACTGGTGGGAAGAGGGACTGAGGACGCCATTGTGGAGGTCAACATTTCTTAGACGGATGTTATTAGACATATGCATATCATATGACTCGGTATTTTTATTTTTGGACATATTCACCAAGAAATTGTGACTTGCATATGTCCACAAAGACATGGTTTTTTGTTTTGTTTTTTTTCAAAACCAGAGGAGTCACTAATGTGATCCTGTTAACAAGATGTCACTCAGGCCCCTTCCATCATCCTCACCTTTGAGCATCATTGTCTCTCCTGAATCATAAGAACCAAGTGATAGAACTGCTTGTTTGCAGCATAAAGAAACATTTTGCTTTGGGATCCACTCACATTTGGCAGTTTTTCAAGAGTTACCTGTTGAATTTTTCAAGGCACCACACTCACATGGGTCATTTGTCGCCTCCAGGTATTGTGCATTTTTCTTGGTATAAGGCAGGTCAGTCCTTTACTTAGGAGGAGATGTCCTCATATATTTTCAAGTTGGATCCCTTAGAACAGCGGCTCTCAACCTGTGGGTCGCTACCCCGTTGTCGGTCAAACGACCCTTTCACAGGGGTCGCCTAAGACCATCCTGCATATCAGATATTTACATTATGATTCATAACAGTAGCAACATTACAGTTATGAAGTAGCAAGGAAAATAATTTTATGGTTGGGTCACAACATGAGGAACTGTATTTAAAGGGCCAGAAGGTTGAGAACCACTGCCTTAGAAGCTATATTGATGTAAAATCCCTCAGATTTCCCACTTCCTGGCACCCATGTATTTTACCAAGGCTTTTAGGCTACTTCCTGGATAAGCATAATTTTCTTTGGTGAGAGGGTCAGGATCCTTTTATCAGGCAGGGTTCAATCTGAAAAGTAGGAACCATGCTTGATGTTTCAAACAAAGGGTATTTGATAAAGGTAGTTGGTTACTTAATTATTGAAACACCGAATAAGCAAATGATGAGAGGTTGAGGTAGCTCAGAGATTAATATCTTTAGGAAGAAGCTACCACCCCTAAAGGTAGGGGAACAAAGTGGAAGACATGATGTTACCAGAACCTAGAGAAGAGGACACTTTAGCACTAGTGTGTAGAAAGCTGAGGGAGTGTATATAGCCAGATCACTGAGTATGGTGGGCTTGGCTGCTACTTGTATCTTGATGCGGCATGGTGAGGCTATTGCAGGGAATTCTCTCTTTTTTGTTTGTTTTGTTTTGTTAATCCTCACCCGAGGAAATTTTTTCCATTGATTTTTAGAAAGTGGAAGCAGGGGTGGGGGGATGGGGGAGGGAGAGAAACAGAGATAAAGAGAAATAGAGAGAGAGAGACATCCATGTGCGATACATTGCCTCCCACACATGCCCCAACGGGGGCCTGGGATCAAGCCTGCAACCCAGGCACATGCCTTTGACTGGGAATAAAACCCAAGGCCCTTCCTTGCCAGGCCTACGCTCTAACGGCTGGATAAACACTGGCCAGAGAATTGCTGGGAATTCTTGAAGAAGCTGGAGGTTGTAGCTGGCGGGCATGCAAACTCAAACTGGAAAGTGAAAGAGACTTCCCTTCTCCTGAAAGTGTCTCTAATTGGCAGAGCCTAACCAGAAGCTAGCTAGCCAAGGGAACCTGGAAAATCAAGTTTGTAGAGTCCAGTCCCAGCATCATAGGTAAATGCCTGACACACTTGCAGCAGGATGTTGAGGGCACATGGCTGTCTCTGCCAGATGAAAGCAAACAGGTTCTAGTATTTTGTATCCTTGCCCAGGTAACCCAGTACCTGCCTACATCCATCTGGGCAGCTCTAAGCTGCTGTTATTGGCTCTACTTTGCAGGCAGACTCTTGGCCATCACCTATAACAGAGAGATATGATGGCATAGGAGGCAAAGTACATAGAAGGAGGAGATTTAAAAAGAGAAAAAAGAAAGTGAAGACACTCTCTTCTTTCTCCTGCACCCCTGTGTTTACAGCCATTATGTGCTTTTACATTTTAGGTCTAGATGAACAGTACCTGGCTGGATTTTAAAAATCCAACCTGAGATCGTCTGTCTCATAAGTGAGCTTTTTCTATTTATATTTATTCTGAATATTGTTTTATTTTTACTTATTTCTACTATTTTATTTTGTATTTTCAATGTACCATGTTTTTGTTTTCACTTTTACTCTTCTTCCCGTATTGACTTATATTGCCTCAATTTTTCTCTGTTCCCTTCTTTTTATTTGAAAATTTTAAATTTATTTTTGGGCATCTTCCACTTAAGTCAATAATCCTTTCCTGAAAACCAGATGTTCTGTAGAAAAAAAGTTAAGCAGGAGTATTTCCTATAATTTTAAATGGAAATATTATAATAGGTTATATGTCAACAAAATTCTCCCAATCAAGTTCTTAAAACATAACTAAAACACCTATCATTAACAAATCATTATGACAGAAAGAAAAATGCTTAGAAATTGCTTTCTGATCAGAAGTAATCAATATAATTGTTAACAGTTGGTTTGATGCAATAATTTGGTCTCTGAGCACCAGCAACATCTGTAATGCATATTCTTTTGCCAATACTTGTGCTTTATAAAATGGCTACATATGATTTCAGCATTCTGCTAATTGTATTTGGAATGTAAATCAAGCTATTACTTGCATACCTTTAAAATACATATTTTTAAGTTGTATTGGGTTTTGTGGGCATGAACATATAAATTTTTCTTAGATAAATAATGGGTGGAAAACATTTGTATTGAGATATATACTGCTATAAAACTGGTATTTAAAAGCAAGGAAATATTCACATTATTAATAAGCAAGATATTGTGTAGGATAGATCTACATATTTTTCTAGAAATTACCCTTAAATTTTTAACATGGAATTTTTATAAAATTAAAAAATCTATTATACTTTTGAACAGATGGGGTTAAAAAGGAAGACTATTTACCTCTAAATTCTCCCCTACCATTTTCCCTACTATTGACCAGTATTTTGGTTCCATTTTGTTTTCTTGGTAACTATTCATTTTGATAGAATTTAAAGCTTAGAGAAAAGTTGCAAGAATAGTATTTACCCTTAACCCAGACTAAACAATTGTGTACATTTTGCCCCATTTGCTTTACCACTGGTTTTCAGAAATTTGAGCATAATATGTATGCCTCAGTGCTGGTTTTTTTGTTGTTGTTTGTTTATCCTACTTTGGGTTTGTTGAGCCTCTTGAATCTGTTGATTGATCATTTTTTTCAAATTTGGAAACTTTGGGGCCATTGTCTCTTCAACTATCCACCCCTGCCCTCTTAACCACAGCCTCCAATTACACATAGGTTAGATCATTTGATATTGTCCTACAAACCAATGTGGCTTTATTCATTTTTCATAGCCATTTTTCTCTTTATGCTTTAGTTTGGATAGTTTCTTTTATTATGTCAAAATATTACTTACATTTTCTTCCTCAGTGTCTATTCTGCTATTAAGCCCTTCAGTGAAATTAGATATTGTATTTTTTTCTATAAAACATGTTAGACTCACTAAATGAGGTCATAAAAAGGCATACAAGGGTTTCCAAATATTAAAACAGTAATGTCACTGAATGTTTGAATTGTGTGAATTGAAGTATCTGACTAAAGAGTTTTTAAAGAGGATGATGTATTTCTCTTCCATGTTTGGATATTCCCCCATATTTATTGAGGTTTTGATTTGGTTAAGGTTTTAATCTGATATAGTGCACGTCTATATTTTTTTCTTTTTATATGTTGAGTTATGAAACTTCCTAGGAAAATTTCCAAAGTGTTTATAGACCAACATAAACTCTCTTAGATCTCCTGAATAGTATTTGTAGACCAAGTCTGGGAACTTGTCAAATGGACTCTCTCCCCAGAGGATAAAGTCTCAGGTGAAGATTAAAGTCTGTCTGTGTTAAGGAGCTGCCTAAGGCTATGTAGTAAGAAAGAAGGAGGAGGACTACTCTCTACCCCAACCTCCAGCATATTACTAACACTCAGAGATGTCTGGACATATACAGGATAAAGAGGGCAAGTGTTAGAGAAATGACTGGACTCCTTGTAGATTCAATTATATAAAGCTCAAATGTTGAGTTAGTCACTATTTAGAGGTTATTTTTTTATATTCTAAATTATGAATTTGAACATCCAAAATATGTACAATAATGTAATAAGTATTAATTTGGCCAGCTTTCCAATACCTATTTAGCTATACTGCTTCCCTCAAATCCAAATCAATATACTTTTCCTTTTAGCTCATGTTTAAACTGGCCTTCAAACTCAAAATTTTTCTGTATCTGCTTATGGATTCCTGAGTTATCCTTTCCCAAAGCTTTTACTCTTATAATCATGGAAGATGGTATTGTTTCATTCTTATAAGCAGAGAAGTCCCTCAATTGTTCTTATTAAGGACTTTCTATCAGTTACCATCAGAGGGCGACTTTCAGTAATTTCCTGGGTCAAGGCTCCCTCTTGGGGTGTAATTACAAATTGCTCCCTAATGTTATCCCTTTCCTCTTCCATTAAATCTCTCTGGGACCCAATCATTTTCCCAGACCTACTGTCATTAACACATCTCCCCAACCCTTTCCTAGCCTCGTTTCCAAATGTAAAAGCAGTTAGGCCCAGATATAAAAGCAGAGGAACATTCTTCTTTTCTTCAATAGAAGACTAGTTTTGACATTTCGGATCTCGTATCTTCCCCTGAGTATCAATCTCTCGTCATTCATCTGTGATACATCCCTAGTTTGCCTTGTCATTTTTAAAGCTAACATTCTCAAGTCCTAGTTGTCTCTTCATTTGAAATACCCAGTAGGTTGGCCTTACCTGCTGATCAGGGCCCTCCCACTGTTTCCGGGACAGACTGACTTCCTCGGTAAGGGCACACCAGATGCAGGTTCTCTATAGTGAATTTTCACCTTTTGAGATGGTATTGTTTCATTCTTCTTATAAGCAGAGGCCTCTTTCTCTTTGCACAGTCATTGCTACAATGCTATGGCATTCACAAACGTGATTGGGTCCTAACTAATGGACATGTTGGGGCCAAACTGAGAGCGCAGAGCAGAAGGTGGGTAGGTAAAAAATTGCCTCAGAGGGGCTGTGGATAAGCCATATAAGTCCCTTGATATTGGTTCCACACTGATTTTCCCTTGCACTTAGTATTTCCCCTTTAAGAATATTATTAAAAGGAAGAAAACTTGGGATGGCTAGCTAACATCAGCAACAATGCCTAGCACTAATAAATTAAACCTAAAAACCGCACATAGTCTACATGGACCTCTTCAGTTATTCATTCAATCAACAAACATTTGCTGGGTGTCTACCAAGTACTGCTGTTCCAGGCACTGGGGATATATAGCGGTGAACAAAGCATGAAAAATCCTTGCCATGTTGGAACATATATTCTCATGAAGGAGATGGACAATAAATAAATAAATTCAGGTTAATCTAAGGGCTTTGAAGAATAATCGAGCATAAAAAGAGGTAGGATGTGACTGGGAGAGAGTACTTATTTGAGGTGGCTCTGGAAGTTCTTTCTTATACGGTGACAGTTGCCCAGAGAAATGACAGAAATGAGGAAGGAAGCTGTAGGAATTCTTGGTGAAGAATGTTCCGGACAATGGAATTAACAAAAGCCCTGAAAGGACTTCTTGCTATTCCCTGAACCTTAGCATGTTAAGGAATAGCAAGAGTCTCTGACATGATGGAGAGACTGGCAGGCAATAAAGGTAGGGAGGGGCAAGGAGAACCACACGGGCCCTCGTACAGTATGAAAGGAGTTTGAATTGTATTCTAAATGACATAGGAAGGTATTGACAGGTTTTGAGCAGGAAAATTCTGTGACTTTTTTTTTGACACTAAAAATATTTATCTACAGAATACATTTGCCTCTTTCTCTCCCTTCCTGTGTGACTTTTACACTGTCTCTGGGCCTAATTAGGTGTTCACGAAAAGCAGGCCCAGCTTGCAAACTCAGGGAGATGGCGTACCTAGGCTATAATTCACAGACTCTTCTGCAGGA
Source organism: Myotis myotis (assembly GCF_014108235.1). Taxonomy (NCBI): domain Eukaryota; kingdom Metazoa; phylum Chordata; class Mammalia; order Chiroptera; family Vespertilionidae; genus Myotis; species Myotis myotis. Next base: position 61,698,509 of record NW_023416315.1, read on the forward strand.
CCTGCGAAAGATCATTTAGAATTCTTTCTGATAAAAATGCCTATCATTTCTTAGGAGAAATAGAGCTGATAAGAACTGCCAATGTGCAGTCTAATCTCTGCCTGACATATTATTGTTCTTTCCTTAATATTATTTCCAGTTTCCCCCTCACCCACAAAGATGAGTCCGCTCAAAGAAAGCTACAGTTGTGTTTAGGCAGCCCCAAGTGGAAGCAAGTTTAGCTTGGGCCAGGGCGGTTGAGAAGCAGTCACATTTGAAATAAATTTGGAAGATGGAATCAATGGGACTTGACGATGGACAAGTTGGATGTGTAGTTGAGGGGATGAGAGAAATCAAGGATAATGCCAAAGTTTTTTGTCTGAAAAAAATTATTAACAGCAGTGCCACTTACTGATGATAGGAAAGACTGAAGGAGGAATGGACTTGAAGGGGAGGGAGAATCAAGAATTATTTTGTACTTGTCAAGTCTGAGATGCCTGTTGGACATCCGGAAGCAGATACAGACCACAGTTGTATATCCTCCAACCCAAATGTAAGCTGCAAGAGGACAGGGCTTTCTGTCTGTTTTATTTACATCTGTATCCTCTGAACCTGGAAGAAGCCCCAGCAGGTGTTGAGTAAATATTGCTGAATGAATGAACAAATAAATGAATAAATACAAGCCCGAGGCTTTTGTTGTTTGAAATCCTGGCTTGTAGCCCTTGTTGAGGAGAATGATAAAAAGCAAACTGTGGCAAACACACACACACACACACACACACACACACACACACACACACACACACCACACCATTTGTAAATGCCTAAAATACTGAGAGAAGCAGGGTTCGAAGAGATCTTCCCTCTGTCAGGACTCAAACCCAAATTTCTAGATTGACCTGCCACATGGAAGAAAGGAGAACAAAGATACTAGAATGCCAGAGCCTGAACAGGGGAGTGAGCCAAATCCACTTATGGGACCCTTTCATTTATAGGATCTTCCCAAGGAACAAAGAAACCCAAAGAGGGATATAAATTTCCTTCCTGAGGGAAAGCAAAGTGGGAAGGAAGAAAGGCAGAGGCTATCTCAAGAGCATCCTCCCCACCTCAATCCCCATTCTCCTAAACCTGCGAATATTGATGTTTGTAAAGCTTCGGCTGGTATTGAAATTCAGTATGTGGTTTGGTATGATAACGTAAAGTATAAAAAGATAAGTATAGTTTGGCATGAGTATGCATTATCCTATGTCGCTGTTGCTGGCTTTCACAACAGGCAAAGACTGGTGATATGTAGAAATGGAAGGACCAAGAAATTTTACAAAGTGAGAGAGTGAGGGAAGCTTCTTGGTTTCAGCCTCTCCGAGATGCTAGTTGCCCATGGTCTACCTTTCGTGGGTGGACTAAATTGTGACACTCGATGTCTCCATTGTGACACTATGTCTCCCACACCAGGTGGAATTCTATAATATTACAAATCTTCTTTCTTGGAGAGAGGCATCCAAAATTGATCTATTTCCTAAACCATTTTCTTACAGTAAGGTCTTTGATGCTTGGACTTAAAAGCTAAGAATCTGTGACCTTGTTCTCTGGTTTCATTAAGCTAGATCAGGGGCAAGGCTCTCTAGGGAGACGAGAGAATGAAACCTGTCACTGGGGGCTGAGGAGGTGCCATGAACGGAAAGCACATCTTTTGTTCCTTCGTGTATCCTTCCATCATATTTGATATATTTAAACCAAGCATGTCAAACTCAAAGGCTAATACGGGCCATATAAACAAGGTTTAAGTTTATGCGGGCCGCAAAAAACCCCAAAAGCTTCAATTTTCATAGAAAGACAGTTTTATTTTGATAGAGACACACTGAATACAAAGGGCTGAAATAAATGAGTAATCATTAACATAAAATAATAGAACAGAAAATTTTAATAAAAATTAATATTTTTTCTTGAACATTAACTTACCAGACACTGAATAACTGCACAAATTCATAAGCGTAATGCAAATAAACCTATTTGTCTTGTTCTCCGAAACAATATTTCCTGTTGTGTACACCAAACAAGTCAGTCCAAGATTAATGGCGTGGCCATTGGCTGCTAAAATGTTTGCTGCTAGTATTAGTGGAGAGAAACGGTGCACCTGCACATAAGGCACATAAGGGAAATGAATGCAACATGTTTATAGTAATCAGTCATTAGCGAATGTTGTAGTTTGTTATTAATAATTATGTGTAACAGGATATTGTAAAAAGTAAGTTACGAAATTTTTATTAAAACGTTTCTTCCATACTGTTATATTCACGGGGCCACAAAAATATCCGTTGTTGGCCGCTTGCGGCCCCCTGGGCCAAGAGTTTGGCATGCTTGATTTCGACATTTGCTGTGGTGGGCATCTCCAGTCCCCTGGTTTTTCCTGAGACTGCTTTCCATCCCTTACTGTCCATCTTGTGTATTTAAAAACCTTAATCTATTTTCCTTTTTGTTTCTCCTTTAGTCCCCATATTCCTGACACTTCCAGTGCTAAACCTGTTAAGTTCAGCATTGAGAGACAGTGCTTTCATGTGAACAGATATCCCCATATTTTTAACATACAGATTGACAAACAAATTTTGTGGCCTTGAATTTCTCAGATTTCCAATCTCCTGCTCTTTCTTATATTTATCTATTTCTGGCAGTCTTTCTAAGCTCTCTATTTATGCCAGAGTGGCTATTACTTATGCTACATTCATTAGCTCTGAAAATCAATTTCCATTCATTCATCGCTGAATAATGCTAGTTCTGTTCAGATTTGGTGTTGTCAACAGATGAGATAAATGAATCTATAAATCCTGGCCCCACTCTGCCCACGGATGGCAGGCAGGTTACTAGCAAAGCTCTCTTCTCAGTCTCCAGTTTCTAGAAAGCTTTCATGTTTGCTCTGCTAAGGAGACAACTTTCTTAACCCCCCATTTCCTGGTCTCTGGTGTCTGAACCAATATAGAACATTAGCTATAGCTGCTGCTAGGACGTTGAAGGATTTGAGGCACCAAACATATCTCCTCCCCCTACAGGTTCTGAAGCAAATAATAAAACCATTCAAGAATCAGATAAGTTCAAAATATCAAGGGTTGTTTGTCTTTTGTTCTTGTTAGAAGTTGGTTTGGAGACTGTGTCTGGGGCCTGAATATAAATGTGGCTTCCGAATACATCCCCCCAGTCACTGATAAACAATAGGCCGCCTCCCCCCCAACCCCCCCCCCAAAAAAGAAAGAGCCTCCCCAGATAACTTACCACATGTTGCTGACAGGCGGTTTGAGAAAGGAAGAGCCCAAATGGGATAAGTTGCCTTGCCCAGCACTCTACGCCACCACTTTTTCATTGCAGAAGGAAAGAAGGGAGCACACCAATGCTGCCAATGGGGCAGAAGTTTCTATTTCATATAGAAGTTTCTACTTCCAAAGTAAGCGATAAAGGGAGAAAGTGACTCCACGCAGAGTTCTTCCTGCTTTGTGCCCTCACTTACTGCTCTTGTTTCTAAGGTCACATTTCCCAGGATGCACTGTGCCACCACTAGCACCCGGATCCTTCCCACCCAACTGTTACCTGGGGTATAAGGTCTCCATCTGGACATGGAAAGTTGTGGAAGTGAAGGGATGAGGGAAAACCATTCATAAGTCCTACTGTAGACCAGAATCCAAAAGGGAGTAGAAAGTGATGATCAATCTAGTTTTGGCTGATGTAGCGTCCACCCACCACCCCCCATGTCAAAAAAGAAGACAGTCAGTGAGTGAGTGATGCATTCATATTGCCTTACCAGATGGTCTATGTTCAAGCAAATCTTGGCTCTGCCATCAACTTAAGCCTGGTTGGTTTTTTCGTTCTAGTTGCATTTGCCTTAGAGTTGGTTGCGCTGGATTGTTTAAGAAGCTTTGGTAACTTGTGTGAGTTTATAAAAATCGTTTTCTATGCTTTCAAAAGTTGCAGTGTAGATGCTTTAAGGTAGAGGCTCTCCCCCCTTTTCCATGCTACTGTCCTGTGATTTCTGTGTCTGCTTTCTCCTGGTTCTCCTCTATCCTCTGGCCACTCCTTTCCAGTGTTCTTCATACCATCCACTCATGACGCTCTTCCTTTGGCGTCTACAACCTCTGGGGACCTGTGCTATGCCTTGGCCCCTGTCCAGCTAACTCTTTCTCCTGCTTGATCTCATCTACACCAATGGCTTCAACTAGCATATATTCCTGAGACGGACTTCCAATACATAATTCTATCCCAAACCTCTCTCTTGAGCATATTTTAAACCATTTACTAGACAGTGTTCCCATTTGCACCTCATACTCAACCAACCAAAACAAAAATCTTTTATCCCCCAAACTTGGTCCATCTCCTTTATTCTTTCATTTGGTAAATTGCACCTCCATTCTCTCAGGTTACCAAACTTTTAAAAAAGTGGTTATAATCATTAGTCCATGGATCTAATTGATTACCAAGTCTTATTCATTATGACAACTTTCAAATATCCCTTTTTAAACCTCTCTTTACTGCCAACACCTTGCGTTGGAGCCTAGATCAGTTTAAGATTTTTTGTTGTTGCAAACAATAGAAATGAACTCGGACGAATTTAAAGCGGAAAAAATGGAGGTGGATTTATTTGAAAGGGTATTAGGAAAGCTCACAGAATTGAAAGGAAAACTGAATGACCATGCTTCAGGGTAGATGAGATCTGGGGCAACTGTGGGGACCTCAGTGAGTTGAGCTCAGTCTTTATGCCTGAGATACTACATGTGGTAACTTGGCTACAATCGTCTTTCATCTCTGTGTGTCTTTGTCAAACTTCCAAATTCTTAGTAGAGAGAATTTGGTTGATCATCTTTGAATAAGCCATCCAGGACTAGATGACAGGGATGAGTGGCACAAGTTTATAAGCATTGGAGGTCCTTATAGTTTCTCAATCCTTTCTCAGTTCTGCCATAGCCTTCTCAAAGGCCTCTGCACCTTTCCAATCTATACTTCTTGCATCTTCCCAATCTATATATATCTAAAATATTTAGTTTTCACTGCATCTCCTTAGTTAAAATTCCTTGATAGCTTTTCATTCCTCATAGAATAACTTATAAGCTTCTATCAGGGATTTCACTCTTAGATTTGAACCCTAGCTATCTCTCCAGCCTCATCTCTTGCTACCATTCTGTTAAATCTTATGTTCCAAGCATATTGCAGTTATTTGCAAGTCCCCTAAACAAGCCATGCTTTATTCTAGTCTCATGTTTTTGCTCCCTCTTTCTTAAATACCCACTTTCTCTTCTCCTTACCTGGTTAACTCACACTCATCTTTCAAGCCTCAGTTTAGGCATTAGTTCCAAATCTCTTCTAGTCTCTTCTCATCTGGGCTAAGTGGTCTTCCTCTGTGCTCTGATAGCATCCTGAATTTATCTCCAACACTAGAGGCCTGATGCACGAAATTCGTGCAAGGGGCTCAGCCCTCCAGCCCCAGCTGCCTCAGCTGGCCCTCGCAGCCCCTCACAGCCGTGGCTGGCCCTCACAGGCCTGGCTTCATCTGGAAGGTCGTCCAGATGGTGGTCTGGAAGGTCATCTGGGTGGTCATTCTGCTGTTTGGTCTAATTAGCATATTCGTTCTTTATTATATAGGACTAGAGGCCCGGTGCACAAAAATTTGTGGAAGGGGGTCCCTCAGCCCGGCCTGTGCCCTCTCGCAGTCTGGGACCCCTCAGGAGATAACGACCTGCTGGCTTAGGCCTGCTCCCGGGTGGCAGAGGGCAGGCCTAATCCCTACGTGCAGCCCCTGGTCGGGCTCAGAGCAGGGCCAATTGGGGAGTTGGGGCGCCGCCCCCTGTCATGCACTGAGCAGGGCAGATTAGGAGGTTGCGATGCCACCCTCAGTCACGCTCAGGGTAGGGCCGATTTGGGAGTTGGGGCACCGCACCCTGTCACACTCAAGGCAGGGTCGATGGGGAGGTTGCGGTGCCACCCCCTGTCACACACAGAGCAGGGCTGATCAGGGGGTTGGGGAGCTCCCCCCTGTCACTCACAGAGTAGGGCCAATAGGGGAGTTGGCGCACCACCCCCTGTCACACACAGAGCAGCAGGGCCGATCAGGGGGTTGAGGCACCGCCACTGTCACACTCAGGGCAGGGCCGATCAGGGGGTTGGGGCGCCGCCACTGTCACACTCAGGGCAGAGCCGATGGGGAGGTTATGGCTCTACCCCGTCACACACAGAGCAGGGCCTGTGGGGTAGGGGGGTTGGGGCGCCACACCCTGTCACACACAGAGCCGCAGGGCGATCAGGGGGTTGGGGAGCTCCCCCCTATCAGGCACAGAGCAGGGCGGATCAGGGGGTTGAGGAGCTCTCCTCTGTCAGGAATAGAGCAGGGCCGATAGGGAGGTTGTGGCTCCGCCCCCTGTCACACACAGAGCCACAGGGCGATCAGGGGGTTTGGGCGCTGCCCCCTGTCACGCTGATCCCGGTGCTGGGAGGCATATTACCCTTTTACTATATAGAATAGAGGCCTGGTGCATGGGTGGGGGCTGGCTGGTTTGCCCTGAAGGGTGTCCTGGATCAGGGTGGGGGTCCCCACTGGGGTGCCTGGCCAGCCTGGATGAGGGGATGATGGCTGTTTGCAGCTGGTCACACACCCTTCAGGGTGGGGGTCCCCACTGGGGTGCCTGGCCAGTCTGGGTGAGGGGCTGAGGGCTGTTTTCAGGCTGGGACTGAAGCTCCCAACCGCTCCTTTTTTCTTTTTTTTTTTTTAATTCTGGGCCAGCCTTAGCTCTGAGGCTTGGCTCCAGCTCTGAGGCCTCAGCTGCTGAAAGCAGGTATCTGGTTTGTTTAGGTTCTATAATCGAAACTCTGTATCAACTCCAGCTCTGAGATCCTGGCTCGCTGAAAGCAGGTTTCTGGGGTTTTGTTTAGCTTCTATATTTGTTACAATGTTCAAACTGAAGGCTAAGAGGCCGGCAAGGCAAGTGGGGAACGTTGGAGTCCTCCGTCACTGAAGCAAGCAAGCCTCATGTTCAGTTTAAGCTGCCTGGCTGCCGGCCGCCATCTTGGCTGGCAGTTAATTTGCATATCGCCCTGATTAGCCAATGGGAAGGGTAGCGGTCGTACACCAATTACCATGTTTCTCTTTTATTAGATAGGATAGGCATTGCAATCTGTTCCATTATACTCTTTCCTTGTCCCTCTTCCTGGCTAAACTGTGAGATCTTGGAGGTCAGTGACTATATCCAATTTATGTTTGGCTTCTATTAGCTAGGGTGGACTTTAATGCATCATAAATGTTCAGTTCAATATGTTGAAATAAGGAAATACTGGTTTTTGAATGCCTAGTACACAAATATATATATATATATATATATATATATATATATATATATATATTTCACATTTCTACTTTTAAGGAGCTTACTCCTAGGAGGTAAACAATACCTAAACATATGAAAAGTATAGGTAGAACTACAAGATACTGTATCATTTCATGCACACACACACACACACAAAATGACTGTAAGCTAGAATTTTGTATTTAATTGATCTGGAAAGTCTTCTCTAAAGAGGAAAGACCTGAGTAGTAACATAAAGAAAGAAAGAAAATTCAAATTCTTTGAAGAGTGTGGGAGAGTGTTTTAAGTATGGGGAGGAAGAGAAAAAGGCTCACTATGTTTAAGGAACAGGGTGAAAACATTGTCCAAGGTAGAGGTTGATTAAGGTATGGTGAAAAGAGCCCTGGCCAGTTGAGGAATGCTTAGAGCATCGGGGTGGGGCTGAAGGGTTGAGGTTCGATTCCCAGTCAAGGGCATGTACCTCGGTTGCAGGTTACCCAGAGGGCTGAAGAGATGGGGGAGGCAACCAATTGATGTGTCTCTCTTACAATGATGTTTCTCTTCCTCTCTCTCTCTCTTTCTCTCCACTCCTCTCCTTCCCTTCCACTCTCTAGAAATCAATGGGAAAAATATATCCGCCGGTGAGGATTAAAAAAAGAAGACGATATGGTGAAGAGGTCAGTGTGTGTGTGTGTGTGTGTGTGTGTGTGTGTGTGTGTGTGTGTGTGAAAGTCAGAGAGAGGTTAGGGGAAAAAATTTGGAGCAGATTCTGTTTGTCTTTGTGCTTTTCATCTTCTGATTCCAACATAGAACACCTCAGCATTCTAGATTGCCTGTTCTCACAAATTCCCAGTGTCTCCTCCAGAATCAAGAAGAGAATAATTCAGATATTTTCAAAATAGAAAGTTTCCATATCAAGGCTTTTCCCCCTCCTCCCTGAAGTAAGATTTCCTGGTGTCATTTGAGGTATTGTACACCACATCTTTCCATTCTTATTTTTGACATAGTTTCTGTGATTTTTTTCATACCCTGAGTTGCAGACAAGCAGCATAAGATTTGTGCCCTCCAATTTGATGGCTCCTATTTGTTTTCATTTTAATGTAAACATGAACTGGAAAAACTAAATGTGAGTAAAGGGTGAAAAGCTCATTAGCCTATTTCCCTCGAAGTTTCACAGTTTAGCTCAGTCTAGTCATAAACTTTAGACATTCATTTTTAGGGTTTCTGTCTAGATGATCAAACTAGATATGACCCCAGATAATCACCTTTGACACTATCAACACTAACATAGATCTTTCCTCCAAACCCATAGACTTTCTAGGAGCTTCAATTGATAGTTCTACTTAATTGTCAAGGCCCCCAAATTTGATCCCATCTTACCTAAAACAAGAGAAACAAGTAATTTCCCTGTTAGGCTCCTTCACAAACCATCCTGCAAGGCCCAGCTCAATCTCCATATCCTTTCAGAAACATCTTCCCCCTAGGCACCCTCTCTTTTCTCTAAATGGTGGGTTCTAAATCCTCAACTCTTTCCTTCCATTTGTAATTATCAAAATGTGGCAACTCCCTGGATAAACATGGTTGTATTGAAAGGGGATGTCTGCTCCTCCAACTCTCCCCCGTTACTGACACATGAATTAATTTTATTTCAGGTCTTTATGTAGATAAATTTCACCAGCATCATAGAATTGGAATGTCACCTTGACAGCATTTGGTTAACTCTCTCCACTTTGATAGCTGACGAAGTTGAAGCCCCGAGAGATTTTCCATTCCTGTTTCAGATTTAACCATCACTTCCTCCTCCCATCAGTCTTCTCTTGTTTCCCATACAGGATCAAGCATGGGGCTGGCACACAGTGTGTGCTAAGGAAACAGTGTTTGTGTTGAATTGAACCCCTACAGAACGTGGACCATTCAGAGGCACTGAGTTTGGCGTCTGGTTGATTAATTACTTTGGGTTGGCCCATTTAGCAGTGAACAGCAATGGACCGAAGAAGACTTACCAAGTGTGTAGTCTTGTTTGACCAACTAAGTTATAAATACCACCTTATAGGAACTTATTTTGTAGCTGATAGCACTTCGAATAGTTCTAGCCACACAGTAAACCTTCATTAAAAATGCTTCAATTGACTGACTGTCCTCAGATAGAAAACCAGATCTTGGTCTGGGTTTCATGCAGCAACTGGAGTAGCTTTGCCAAAAGAAAAGCACCAGACTGTCCCAGATAGACACGGCTGGGCCGAGGAAGCATGTTTCACACAGCTCTATGCCTTAAATTGTCCTTGAAGAAAACTATCTGGAATCCAGTGCTACCTTTTAGATACCAAAGATTTATTTTTAAAGTGGTACAATAAAAATTGTAATATATTATTAGGTAACTTAAGGAAATAGGACACATCAAAAGGGCACAAACTTTAAGATGTTAAGTGGGGATGAATGTATTTTGGTCTGACCACAATGTATCATCTGCTCTCCTTAAGACTATTTTTTTAGAATATATGTATTTTTCTTGATTTCAGAGAAGAAGGGAAAAGGAGAGAGAAAGAGAGAAGCATCAATAAGAAAGAATCATTGTTTGGCAGCTTCTTGCAAACCACACGCTGGGGATCCAGCCTGAAACCCAGGTATGTGGCCTGATCTGGAATCAAACCATGACTTCCTGGTTCATGGATCAGGCCCAGCTATTGAGCCACATTGGCCTGAGGTGGAAGCAAGCCATCCTGAATGGGATTGCTCCTGGATTTGGGTTTATTTGTACCATGCTATAGTCAGTTGACCCACCAACAACATAGCTTGACTATTTCTACTTTTCTTATTTTGGCCCTTATTCTACTACCCTCATTTCTAAAGGAGAGGGGTCTAGTTGAAGTAGTTGTAGAATCCTACTTAATTTGAACTAGATAACCCCCCCAAATGGAACTGTCTCCAAGAAGGGAACCATCTACTTATTTTGGTTATTAACCCAATCTTACTGCTGAGCATCTTTTACTATGTTCAGGAAGTAATGGGTTTAACAGGAATCAGTCAAGGAATAAAAAATACTTTATTACTAAAGATTGCAACTACTAAGAAAAAAGAAAAAACAAACAAACAAAAAATACAAAGATTGCAACTTCTGTCCCTTGCCCTCTTTCCCACAAAGGCGGGTGGTATCTGTGTACGTGAAAGAGCAGAGTATGAGAATGTTTCTTATTGATTATTATTTTTACTACCCCACTTCTAGGAAGAGAAACTTAGATATGGTTAGGAACATAAGGGAGGCCATAATCCAAGCTTGAGCATTAAAAATTGGAAATTTATTTGTGAAGTTCCACTAACTAGATTCCTTCTTATGCAATCATTGGCTAATCATTGGTGCAGGCAGAACCATTTCCATGGGGAGAGGCAAGTAGGCCTTCAAAATTGAAGTAGGTCATCTTCAAGGGTATGCTGAGGGTCCAGCCACCTAAAAGAAGTTCCTTAACCAGTCTACTAGAGCACTTCCTTTAGTGATCTAAAACTCCTATTTTAGAAGAAATTAACTCATCAGATGTCTCCAAGAGGTCCCACCTGCTTAACTCTTCAATCTGAGATTCTGTTTCTTCTCCCCCAACCCCTCCACCCCACCCCCACCTCCCTCTGGGACACAGGCTGCATAATGAATCCTATTCTTTACTATCCATAGTTTTTTTAGTTAGTGATCACCTCAATTGGGCTCTTCTACGTCAGGCTCCCAACTTTGTTAAGGAGATTGAAAACATGCAGAGACCAGGCCTCTGAGCAACTGGATGTTCTGCCTCTTTTTCAGCTCCTCATATGAAAAATCAAAGGCTCCAGGAACTAATGCAGTTAAACCTGAGAAAGGAAATGCGGATGGTGATGAGGTAAGGAAGAGAATTTGCAAATGTTTATTTGTAATCTTTCTTTGGAGTAGCTTAGAATATTTTATAAGCTGTGTCTTACAAACTTCCTGTTGAAAAGCAAAAAAAAAAAAAAAAAAAAGGTCAAGAGTCATATAGCAAGGTTAATTGATCCAATTTTATGCAAGGTAAACAGAGACATAGAAAAGAGAAGAGATAGGACACAACAGCAATAAATCAGGGCGCAAAACCAGGGATCTTAGGGCGTGAGTGTTAAACCCCGATTTACCTAGAATTCATGGCCACTTCCTTTTTTTAAAATATATACACTGAGTGGCCAGATTATTATGACCACCTGACGTTTGTAGGCAAATTAGCTATAATTTCACATTGAAGTTGCTAGAGGGCCAGCCCATTATAAATATGGAAGCAGGTTGTTTACCACGACAGTAGAAGTGATTTTTTTTTCTGAAGATATGGGTAAACAACACGATTTAACAGCCTTTGAACTTTGTGTGTGTGTGTGGGGGAGATACACACACACACACACACACACACACACTGGCCAGATTATTATGATCACCTGACCTTTGTAGGCAAATTAGCTGCATCATATAGGATATGGAAGCCAAAGGCCTATTCGAACACCTTTGCTGTCTGCAGTTACCAGGATAAAACGTCTCCAATTTGCACAGGAACTCAAGGATCGGGCAGTCGAGCATTGGAAAAAAAGTCATGTGGTCTGATGAATCACGTTTCTAGTTGCATCATGCAGATGGCAGAGTGAGAATTTGGGGAAACAGCATGAAAGCATGCAACCCATATGCATGAGTACAACCCTTCAAGCTGGTGGGGGCAGTGTTATGGTTTGGGGCATGTTTTCCTGGCATGATTTGGGCCCTTTAATTCATGTGGAACAATGTCTGAATAGCACAACATACCTAAGTATCGTTGCTGTTCAGGTTCATCCTATCATGTTGATGGCGTATCCCAATGGAAATGGCTTCTTCCAACAAGACAATGCGCCATGCCACGGTGCTCGTATTGTGCAGGAGTGGTTTCAAGAACATGAAGGAGACTTTACCTTGCTTAGGTGGCCCCCACAATCACCAGATCTCAATCCAATTGAGCATTTGTGGGACGAAGTTAAAAGAGCCATCAGGTAGCTGGTTCCACAACCATCAAATCTCACAGAACTGGACAGTGCTATTCATCAGGCATGGTGTCAGATTCCTTGCATCGCCTTTCAGCATCTCGAGGAGTCCATGCCAAGAAGAATTGCCGCAGTATTGAAGGCAAAAGGTGGCCCAACGAAGTACTAATGGGGTGGTCATAATAATCTGGCCACTCAGTGTGTGTGTGTGTGTGTGTGTGTGTGTGTGTGTGCGCGTGTGTGTGTGTATATCTATGTATCCCATGTTCAAAGGCTGTTAAATCGTGTTGTTTACCCATATCTTCAGAAAAAAAAAATCACTTCTACTGTTGTGGTAAACAACCTGCTTCCCTATTTATACTGGTCTGGCCCTCTAGCAACTTCAGTGTGAAATTATAGCTTATTTGCCTACAAACGTCAGGTGGTCATAATAATCTGGCCACTCAGTGTGTGTGTGTGTTTGTGTGTGTGTGTGTGTATGTGATATATATATATATATATATATATATATATATATCAGAGAAGGAAGGAGAGGGAGAGATAGAAACATCAATGATGAGAGGGAATCACTGACTGGCTGTCCTCTGCATGCCCTATACTGGGGATCGAGTCTGCAACCCAGGCATGTGCTCTGACCAGAAATTGAACCGTGACCTCCTGGTTCATAGGTTGGTGCTCAACCATGCTGGCTGGGCACATGGCCACCTCTTGCAGCAAAAGTTTGGTTGCATCCCCAGGTTTATTCTATTTAAGTGATTTTTTTCAGGCCAACTTTTATTTTATTGGCCAGAGATACTGTTATTCAACATAAAACTAAAACATATTCCAATTTGGACACTCTCGTGGGTTTTGTGAACTACTGGAGACTAATTTGGAACAGAGATGCACTATCTCAGAAAAATTCAGGAGTGAAAACATATTTCCTAACTGGGGATTGAACCCATGACTTTGGTGTATCCAGACAATGCTCTAACCAACTGAGATACCCAGCCAGGGCTAAACCATCTTGCTTAGAGACCTTCCCCACTATAATTCATTTCCCCCCCATTTATTTATTTAGAAAGAGAGAGAGTGGAAGGGAGGGAGAGAGGGAGGAGGAGAGAGAAACATAGATGTGAAAGAGACATTGATTTGTTGCCTGCAACCCAGGTATGTGCCCTTGACTGGGAATCAAACCCATGACCCTTCAGTGCGTGGGTTGATGCTCTAAACACTGAGCAACATCAGCCAGGACTATAACTCATGTTTTAAAAAAACCTTTACATCTTCCCCCGAAAACAAGCCTTTACATCTTCCCCCGAAATACATTTTTCTGAGACTTCTATATGATTCTAAGTATGTATTTTATATAGCATATCTGTGAAGCAGGTTTTTCACAATATGCTTTTGTTTCGAACAAAGGGACTTCAGTTTTCCAAAAGGTAATAAAATTAAGTTATTGCATCTTTGTATTTGTCCCATGTTTCCCCCCACCCTCCCAAAGCGATGTGTGGAGTGACTCTGCGAGACCTCCTCCCTGTCCTTCCCAACTCCCTGCAATTGCTAGCTCCTGACATTTTCTTTCTGGAGCATAATAATGGCCTGTCCTCATCCCACATCGGCCCCATTCTTACTACTTTCCTCTTCTCTATTCACCTGATTGCTTTATTCGCCCTTTCAAGTGCGTGTTCCCTTTCTTCTGTACCCCATCTTACCACATCACCTTCTTGGGGACGCGGCAATCTTTAGGGCCCAAATATAGGATTATGTTCCCTCCCTCTTGTTCTGATTTCTGATTTTGCTAAGCCTGAAGGAGGGAACTCAGCTTTTTTCGCTTTGGATTCTCATCCCGTTGATTTACTCATCCTTAGGTAACTTAGGGCTAAGCTTGAGGCTGGGCCACCACCAGGCAGGACACTCAATCTGCCCATCACCAGCACTACCACCAGCCGAAAAATACGAAGTGGTAGACAGAAGTCTTACCGAACATTCAGTTATTTTTGGTAACATTTTGGGAAGAAGTACGTGCCACAGAAACATTCAGAAATGCAAAATGTTGTTTCTCCCTTCCTCTGTGAGCTGTTGGCTCCCGGCTCAGTTGGCAGCAATCCCCAGGGCTCCTTTCATTCACAACCTTTAAGCCAGCGGTTCCCAACCTGTGGGTCGAGACCCCTTTGGGGGTCGAACGACCCTTTCACAGGGGTCGCCTAAGACCATCGGAAAACACATATATAATCGGAAAACACATATTGTTTTTGTGATTAATCACTATGTTTTAATTATGTTCAATTTGTAACTGAAAATGGAGCCTGCATATCAGATATTTACATTACAATTCATCACAGTAGCAAAATTACAGCTATGAAGTAGCAACGAAAATAATTTTATGGTTGGGGGTCACCACACCATGAGGAACTGTATTAAAGGGTCACGGCATTAGGAAGGTTGAGAACCCCTGCCTTAAGCTATCGCCCTTTTGTGACTTCCTTTTCTCCTTACAGAGGTGGAAAGCAAGTTACATGTTGATTTTCACCTGATTTCACTGCCATAGAAATGAAAAGGCAGAAGAAGGAGGTGTGATCCCATGGAGTGTCTGGTCCCTGTTTGCCCTTCAGTGCTGCCTTTGTCTACTTCACCTCCTAACAGCTTGACCTGCCCTTTCATAAAGCCGGTCCCCATGTCCATGGACAAGCTTCCTGGTCAGGCTGTCTCAGAACGCAGCTCTCCACGCTGTGGCTCTCATTCCAGAAACCCGGGGTGCAAACCACGAAGCACAGTGTTCCCTTCCGTTCGTTTGAAGCAGCCGCCACATTTTAGTGAGAGTCAGGAATGGGATATTGTTTAGGATCCTGCCGCTAGAAACCACTAATTTCGATTACTGTCTCTAGGTTTCTTATGCAGCCGGGCAATCAAAATTTGTTCCAGAGAACCTTCGATATTACACAGTCCATCCAAAATTGGTAGGTGGAAAAGCTTTCCCCTGTGCCTACCCCCTCTTCCCTCCCCGCCCCCCCCCCCCCCCCCCGAGATCCCTAAGAGCAAGTCTCAGCAGTGGGGTGCAGGCTGGAGACAGAATATCCATAGGCCTTCAAGTGCTGCCACCTCTGTGACTGCAGAGCTGCCCTGGGACACTGGCTAGAGGCAGTGCAGAGAAAGGCCATGGCGAGGGAGGGGGAAGGTACTGGGAAGAAGGTGGTCCCTGTTGCTGAAATAGTCTTTTTAAGTTATTAATAATCAGAAGGTGTTTCATTCTTTCCCTCTCCCTTCCTCCCTGTCCCCCTGTTGACAGAAAAGCAAATTTAGTGGAACTGCCTCTGCCCCCACCCACATCTTAAGTGACATGCTGTCTTTTGTGACTGCTTTTCCTTTTAAAACGTTGTGCTTATTATGCATGGTAATGCGGTTGTGCCTGTGGGAAAACGTTCGTGAGTGAGAATGTTGGTGTCGCCCCCACCCTCCAAACTCCTTGATGAGGAGATTTGGTCCCTGGCAGTTTCTAGCCTCTGCCTCTCAGAGAGCTAGAGAAGACCAGCGAGATCTCACAGAGAAACCTCTCTGCCCCATTGTATTGAACAGATTCTGTTACACCCTTTCAGAAGAATTAAATCGTCTTTCTTGATTGTGGAAAGCTTTCCATGTCATTTCCGCAGCCCCTCAGGCAATGTGTGGGGAATACTCTGAGGGCAGAAAGGGCCAGTGAACGCCAGACGTTTTTTGATAAACTTATTTCAGAGCAGATTTGTCCAGCCCCTGTCCAGCCTCTATCCCTACCCTACAGAGGCAGATTAGCCAATGGATTTATTAATCTTCTCTTGATCTAATCCCTTTGTCTCTCTGGAAACCTTTCTGTCCGTCTGCTCAGAGCCGGTACTATGAGCCTTTGAAGCCCACCACACTGCAGAAATGTGTGACTCGAAACAGGAAAATGTTAAGCTTCATGCTCAAAGTCACAGAGTATGATCAAGATAAGACCATACTTATAATGACCAACAACCCACTTCCCTCAATAGAGCAACAAGGAAAGGACACGGAACCACATTACTTTTCCAAGGAGGTACTGCTCAAGGTAATGGCACCTGCAGAAGTTTCCTGGCACCCTAAGTAAGGGCCCTGGAGAATGAGGCATTAGCTTGAAGAAGGAGGCTAACGTCATATGGCGTTCAGGAGCCAACCTCTTCCCTCTCATTCTTTGCCATGTGCTTCACCAAACAGAATCTGTAGCGCCTGGAAATACTGAGAGAAAGAGCTGGACAAGTTTGGGTCATGAAACTTCATTGCACAGAGAAAGGAGAGTCTTAATCTGAGATTGTTTCTCCTTAGCCAAAGATATTTAGTTTGTCGTTAACAAAGTGTAAATTAGCCATTGGCTTTCAGGTTGAATATAAAATAGCAAAGGATAAACTGAAAAATGAAGACTAAGGAACAGGAATGAATACCTAAATGGGAAGGGAGTAAAGGGTTATACTTTTTACCTGTTGCGTGTGGGTGTCAGGAGAAGGGAAGAGGAACAGGGCAGGGAATTCACGATCACAGCATCCAGACATTTGGGACTCTCTTATATGCTAAAAAAGTTCAAATCCAACCTGGTAACCAATCAGTGAACATACACCAATCTAAGAACTAAAATATAAAGACGATTACTAGTATAGGGCAGTTTCTATCTTGAAGGAACTTGGAGTCTCACAGGAGAGACAGATCAGTAAATGAGTCATTATAATATACCAAGATATATGAATCATAAGAGAATATACAAGCTACAGAACTCACAGTCGTTCTGTTGAGAGAAAAGGAGTAATCAGAGAGGCTTTACAGAAGAGATGACCCCTGACAAAGACCAGGAGAATATTCCAATCAGAGGGAAGGGCAAAGCCATGGAGACGTGAGCAAGCGAGGCACACTTAGGGAGTTGTAAGAGAGTAAATGGCAGAAGATAAAAGGATGTAATCAAATATCCTTTTTTTTTTTGAGGTTGGGAGAAAGAGACAAAAATCAGAAAAATTAGTTATGATGTTACTACAATCATCAAGGTAAGAGATGCTGAGGATTTGAACTAAATCAATAGCAGAAGAAGTGAAGAAAACCAGTTTAAGGAATCAGGATCTAACAAAGATCTTGATAGCCCTGCCTAGGTAGCTCAGTTGGTTAGAGTGTCCCAATACACCAAGGTTGTGGGTTCGGTCCCATGTCAGGGCACATACAAGAAGCAACCAATGAATGCATAAATAAGTGGAACAACAAATCAATGTCTTTCTTTCTCTAAAGTCAATTAATAAAAACAAATCTCGATAGTCTTGAGAGAGGGCCTAATAGAACAAGAAGAAATTAAATGAAATAAATGAAAGTACAAACAAAAGAATATAGTTAAATTTGAAGCTGGGGGTGGAATTACCCAAGACAAATTCTTATAATAGAGTGTAGTGAATGTGGAATTAGTATTTCCTTAGTTGCTACATGAATGGCAGTGAGAGATTTCTTTTCAAATAGAAGATAAAATACTAGTATCCAAAGTTATATGCTGACAAAGGAGTTAATTAACTAATATCTTGCCTACGGTGTCTCTTGCTCTTTTTAAAATTATTTATTTATTTATTTTTAAATTACCAGGAATCAAACCCACCACCTTTGTTGTGGCCCCAACCCATAACAAAGAAACAGAATTTCCGGAGGATGAGGCCCAGAAATCAGGAATTTAAAAAGATTCCCAAGTGATTCTAATGTGCAGCCAAGGTTGAGAACCACTGCCCTAAGAGGTCTTATTTTGTGTAACTAGACTTGGTCCTCTACTCCTAGCTAGGACCAGAAAAGCACACCAGACGCAGGAAATTAAAATTCATAATAGTGACCTGTGGTGGTCACTACCAAAAAAAAAAAAAATCAACCAAAAATGAAACCAACCAACTTACCAACAACCCAAATCCCTCAGTTATTCAGATTCTTGTTTACAGGCATCTGAACTAGAAAAGGAAAATATTGAGGTAGTGGGAATGGAAGCTGAAAGGACATAGAGAAGCCATAAAGAAGATAGTCTAGCCCAGCCAGCATGGCTCAGTGATTGAGTGTTGACCTATGAGCCAGGAGATCACAGTTCGATTATATTCCCAGTCAGGGCACATGCCCGAGTTGTGGGCTCAATCCTCAGTGGGGAACATGCAGGAGGCAACCAGTCAATGATACTCTGTCATCATTGATGTTTCTCTCTCTCTCTCTCTCTCTCTCTCTCTCTCTCTCTCTCTCTCACCCTCTCCCTTCCTCTCTAAAATCAATTTAAAAAAATTAAAGCCCTAGCGAGTTTGGCTCAGTGGATAGAGTGCCGGCCTGCGGACCAAAGGGTCCCGGGTTTGATTCTAGTCAAGGGCATGTGCCTGGGTTGCAGGCTTGATCCCCAGTAGGGGTTGTGTAGGAGGCAGCCAATCAATGATTCTCTTTCATCATTGATGTTTCTATTTTTCTTTCCCTCTCCTTTCCTCTCTGAAATCAATAAAAATACATTTTAAACAATTAAAAAATAAAGAAGATAGTATAGAGACAATAAGAATAGAAAAGGGGCAGGTTGAAATCATAGGGGAATATAAATGAACTAGAGGCCTGGTGCACAAAATTTGTGCATGGGTAGGGTCCCTAGGCCTGGTCAGAGATCAGGGCTGATTGGGGCCTTCCAGCTGCTGGCTGGGGCCTTCCTTCCCTGGCTGCCAGCTGGGGTCTTCCTTCATTCCGTGCCGCCCCCTGGTGGTCAGCACATGTCATAGCGAGTGATCGAACTCCCGGTCATCCGGTTGAACTCCCAAGGGGACAATTTGCATATTAGGCTTATAATACACACACACACACACACACACACACACACACACACACACATATATATATATATATATAGAAGCTATAGATAGAAAAAAGGTATAAGGGTAAGGAGTGAACAGAGAGGAGGAAGCAGGCAGGAAGAAGTAGGAAAGACATTAATAATATGATGTAGAATCAAGATACATAAACTCAATGCAGTGGTGTTACTTAACTAGTGCTATCTTGGATTCAAAATAACTTCTTAATTCCTGTTTTTCTGCTATGAGATCTAACTCTGTTCAGGTTCTGCTCTTTTTGTGGCCAAATTGTTAGCCATGTCTTACTTCCTAGGCACATGTGCTCTTACAATAAAACTCCTATTAGGCGAGGTAACTTGGATGGATGGATGCCTGTTCCTCAAAAGATGGTATTTGAGAACTAGAGGCCCGGTGCATGAAATTTGTGCATGGATGTGGTCCCTAGACCTGGCTGGCAATCAAAGCATGAGTGTCTGGCGTGGAAGGGCAGGG
Source organism: Myotis myotis (assembly GCF_014108235.1). Classification (NCBI taxonomy): domain Eukaryota; kingdom Metazoa; phylum Chordata; class Mammalia; order Chiroptera; family Vespertilionidae; genus Myotis; species Myotis myotis. The sequence goes on from NW_023416315.1 coordinate 61,718,079, forward strand.
CCCAGCTGACCTCTGGGCCCTGGGCAGCATCTCGGCCCCTGGGTGCTCCCCTCTGCCTGAGTCATCAGGCCCCTGCCCGGCCCTTTCAGTGCCTGGGAGCTAGGTGGCAGCCCCGCCCCCTGCTGCGGCTGATCGCTGTCTGTGAGGTGATCAGTGGGGCGATCAGGCCCCTGCCCAGCTCCCTCAGTGCCTGGAAGCCAGGTGGTGGCCCAGCCCCCGCCGCACCACCGTTGTTCACTGTCTGCAGGTCGACTGGCAGGGCGATCAGGCCCCGCTCACACCCACCTTGGCCTGGTGCTGCCTGATCACCTGCTCCACCATCCTGCCGCAGTCCTGCTCTCATCAGGGCCCATCAGGGCCGGTAGCACCTCCACTGCCGCCTGCTGCCAGCGCCACATTGCCAACACCACTATGTTCCTCGCTGCCCCCTGATGGTCAGCGCATATCATAGCAAGCGATTGAACTCCCCATAGAACTCCTGGTCAAGAGGACAATTTGTGTATTAGCCTTTTATTATATAGGACTAGAGGCCCGGTGCACAAAAATTTGTGCACTGGGGGGGGGGGGTCCCTCAGCCCGGCCTGTGCCCTCTCGCAGTCTGGGACCCCTCGGGAGATAACGACCTGCTGGCTTAGGCCTGCTCCCGGGTGGCAGAAGGCAGGCCCAATCCCTAGGTGCAGCCCCTGGTCGGGCTCAGAGCAGGGCCAATTGGGGAGTTGGGGCATCGCCCCCTGTCATGCACAGAGCAGGGCGGATCGGGAGGTTGTGATGCCACCCTCAGCCACGGTCAGGGTAGGGCTGATTTGGGAGTTGGGGCACCGCCCCCTGTCACACTCAAGGCAGGGTCGATGGGGAGGTTGCGGTGCCACCCCCTGTCACACACAGAGCAGGACCGATCAGGGGTTTGGGGAGCTCCCCCCTGTCACTCACAGAGTAGGGCCAATAGGGGAGTTGGCGCACCACCCTGTCACACACAGAGCAGCAGGGCTGATCAGGGGGTTGGGGCACCACCACTGTCACACTCAGGGCAGGGCCGATGGGGAGGTTATGGCTCTACCCCATCACATACAGAGCAGGGCCCGTGGGGTGGGGGGGTTGGGGCGCCGCACCCTGTCACACACAGAGCCGCAGGGTGACCAGGGGGTTGGGGAGCTCCCCCCTATCAGGCACAGAGCAGGGCAGATCAGGGGGTTGGGGCACCTTCCCCTGTCACAAACAGAGCAGGGCCGATAGGGAGGTTGTGGCCCCGCCCCCTGTCACACACAGAGCCGCAGGGCAATCAGGGGGTTTGGGCACTCCCCCCTGTCACACTGATCCTGGTGCCGGGAGGCCTCTCAGCTCCGCTGATCCCAGTGCTGGGAGGCATATTACCCTTTTACTGTATAGAATAGAGGCCTGGTGCATGGGTGGGGGCTGGCTGGTTTGCCCTGAAGGGTGTCCTGGATCAGGGTGGGGGTCCCCACTGGGGTGCCTGGCCAGCCTGGATGAGGGGATGATGGCTGTTTGCAGCTGGTCATACACCCTTCAGGGTGGGGGTCCCCACTGGGGTGCCTGGCCAGTCTGGGTGAGGGGCTGAGGGCTGTTTTCAGGCTGACAGGTGACTGAAGCTCCCAACTGATCCTTTTTTTCATATATATATATATATATATATATATATATAATTTTTTTTTTTTTTAATTCTGGGCCAGCCTTAGCTCTGAGGCCTCAGCTGCTAAAAGCAGGTATCTGGTTTGTTTAGGTTCTATAATCGAAACTCTGTATCAACTCCAGCTCTGAGATCCCAGCCGGCTGAAAGCTGGTTTCTGGGGTTTTGTTTAGCTTCTATATTTGTTACAATGTTTCTTAAACTGCAAGCTCAGAGGCCGGCAAGGCAGGCGAGGAACGTTGCAGTCCTCCGTCACTGAAGCAAGCAAGCCTCATGTTCAGTTTAAGCTGCCTGGCTGCTGGCCGCCATCTTGGCTGGCAATTAATTTGCATATCGCCCTGATTAGCCAATGGGAAGGGTAGCAGTCGTACGCCAATTACCATGTTTCTCTTTTATTTGTTAGGATGAGTACAGAATTAAAAGGCCATGTTCAGCAGCAAGTATTTTTTTTTAAAAAAAGAGGTTTTAAAATTCTGAAAGAAAAAGCTCAATATATATCAATTAAGTAGTTTGGTCATTCATTCATTTTTTCATTCATTCAACAAATATTTGTTGAACACCTACTATGTGCCAAGCACTGTTATGGGTAATAAGGATATATCAGTGACTAAAGTAAAGTTCACCCAAATGAAGTTTAATTCTTGTGAGGTAGACACACAGATCATAAGCAATCATACAGTTAATGTAAACATGTGATAAATGCCAAGACAAAGCAGGATAAAGGAATTGAGCAGGATGGGTGTGAGTGGTGATTTTAGATAGTGTAGTTTAGATAGTAATTTGAATAGTAGGCTCTTAGAAGAGTTGATGACATCTTACACTTTATTGGGGTGATGGGAAGTGTCCTGCAAGTGTGACATCTCATATTGTTTTCATTTCAGATTGCTGCACATTGGGAAGAATATTAATTGTAACTTTCTCAAATGAGTTATAATGAGATAAATCAGGAGAGTAGGAACCCCAAGCCACGTCATATAAAGAAAATTTCAAAATATTGGCAATGTTGAGCCTGGATGAAACAGAGAGATAGCTTAGGAGAAACTTGATGGATTTTTTCAAATTCTTTAAGAACTCTGTGGAAGAGACACTGCATTTGTTCTATTAGGACTATAAGTTAGAATTTACAGCTATCAGCTAATCAAAGATGAAATAGGTTGGGTTTTTAAAAAATATATTTTTATTGATTTCAGAGAGGAAGGAAGAGGGGGCGAGAGATAGAAACATCAATGATTAGAAAGAATCATTGATCGGCTGCCCCCTGCATGCCCCTACTGGGGATCAAGCCCACAATCCAGGCATGTGCCCTGACCAGGAATCAAACCATGACCTCCTGGTTCATAGGTTGATGCTCAACCATTGAGCCCTAACTAGCAGGCTAGGTTGGTGTTTTAGGTATAGGAAGATTGACCACTTGATAGAGAGAGTGTGTAGGTGAAATGAGTGTCAGATAAATGGTTAGACCAGATGACTTTTACTATCCTTTCTGAAAGTCTTTGACTCTGTGACCTTTAGGAATGATGACATTATTACATCACAAAACATTGCATTTGGTGGCTTCTTCACTTCAGAGAATAGAATGTGAATGAGGTAGCCATTTCTGAGAAAGGAAGGTAGAGTCCTATGAATTTTTTCCCCAACTTATTATCAAATGTTTGATTTACTAAGCAATTCACTAATTGAATCCTTCTCAAAACCGGGTAAATTCTTCCACTGCTCTCTTCAAAGGGTCAGGGGGCAAGTTCAATCAAGTACTAAGGAAACTGGCAAAGCGTTGGACAAGTCATCTGGCAAGGAAATAAACATGCATTAGCCCACTTAGAACTGCTGCTTCTTTTTTTTTGGTTTCTGAGTGCCTGCTTCCTTCTCTGACAGGTTTGGTCAGATTGTGTTGGGGGACTGGAACTTAGTCCCAGAACTTTAAGTCCCAAGGTCCTTGGTTGAGTCCCTTACTCTCTCTTCTTTCCTCTGCTGCAGGAAATTTATCAGCACAAACCCACTGAGACCTACGTACCCCCGTTGCCTCAGAAAAAAAGGTTATTACCTAAGCTGAAGCCAGTCTTCTCTGTGACGCTGTTGAAGGATGCAAAATCCAAACAAGAACAACTGTTTAGGTGAAGTCCTGGCTGCTGCTGTTTTCTTTTTCTTTCCCATCACTTCCTTATTCATGTTACCATGTCTTTTCAATACAATTTAATACTTTTTGCTTGTTAGGGTATAGAAAGGTACAACTGTATGTTAATAACACGCAATCCCCAGTATCTTTTACACCCTAAGAGAAACTCCTTCAGAGCTAAGGTTTTTCACTAAGAAGGATTTTCAAGAGTGAAGAAAAAAATAGCCAAAGGTCTATGATTTGAGGAAACAGGAAAAAATCCGCTCCCACCCCCCTCAGTGCATGATAAGGGCTATAGCATAGGAACACTGTGCTATGAGATTTTATTTGAAACTAGTTCTATGAGCAACCTATATCCCGTTTGGAGAGGAGAGAGGAGATTCTGAGCTTTCTTAGAAGGTTTACAGGCTAGGTTCTAGAAGCCTCCCTTTCATGAACAGTAGTCCTACTCTGTACCAAGGAACACCTGTCGTCGCCTCCTCTCCTCCCCTGGAATCTGTGAGCGTAGTGACTGGTTCCACTAACACCCAACCCTGGGATTTACTAACTGAGCTTTCTTTGTTAAGGTTTTCCACCAAGAATGATTTCAAGAGTGAAGGGAAGTATTCAACCGTCTGCAGTTTGAGGGAGCAGAAAAATATGTTTCCTCAGCTCACCTTTGCTCAAGTCGATGGAAGAGATAAGAAAGATGGTAAGCACCTCTCTTTCAAAGCAGTGGCCTACAGGACTGAGATGTGGGCAGGAGGGGCAACCTATGAAGATGAGATTTAAGGGCAAATCGCCATCTCTCATGGAGGTTCTGGAGATTATTTTTCGTTGTAGCACAGAAGCTAAGAACTGATAGAGGCTCAAGGGGTGCTAGGTTTTGAATTCTGCTTAAATCTTCAAATTTCAAGATGCCATAGCACAGTGCTTCCCAAACTGCCTCACCTACCGCTTTAAAAGTTCTGGTATATAAGTTATTTGCCCTATTATTTATTTAATGATTTTTTTCTTGTCCTAATTAATACCATATCATTAACATGGGTTTGATATACTAATTGCATAGGTTTTTTTCCCCTGACATTTAATCAAATTCATAATAATTAAAATTTTAAATGTTTATGTATCACCTAAAACTACCCAGCAGTATACATATCACACGTGAGAAAAACTGTTCTAGAAGGGCCAAAGGATAAGTCAGTCTGTCAGTCTCAGAGGTCCAGAAGTGTCTTACCGAATGAGGCAGGACATTGGGGGGGGGGGGGGGGGGGAAAGAGGGGAGGTTGAGATAAGGTTGCATGGAATGGAGGAAGGTATAATAAGAATGCTCCTTACAAATGATCATTCATTTAAGAACGTTTATGGGGCCGTTATGAAGGGCCTGGGTTATATGAAGGGCTTGGGTTTTCTCCACTAGGCAGCTGGGACCCATTGAAGAATTTCAGAGCACTCAATAGGCAGTTGAGACTCAAAACCAACACACTTCGGGAAAAGGCTAAGAGGTATAAGAATATACAAGTGACTGTACCTTATAAGAATTACATGAATATCAATGTGGTTGTGGATGGAATCATTTGAGAGGGGCGAGGCTAAACGGGGAAGACCCTAAACGGGCAGTGCTTTAAACTGGGTTTTGAGGAAGGTAAGGAATCCAGAGCTACAAACAAGGTCGGGAACGGTAGTCCGTGCTCTTACTAAGAGTAAAGACCACTTGACTCTCCCTCCCAGTGGGTCGATGTCATGCCTCATGTTCAGTGTCCTTCTGGACCCTCGGGAGAGCCACACTCACAAGGTACCCTGTGTTTTGTTGCAGTCTCCAAGAAGTCGGAAAGGGCCATGCCGACCGGAAAGAAGGATTGGGAGCCGCTAACCCTTGCATCGCTCCTGGACATGAAGCCCACCAAAACCGCGCCCGGGGAAAGTGCCTTCCGCAACGGGAGGGTCAAGCAGTGGTTTCTAAACAAGACCTTGGTCATTACGTAAAAATAAACCCTTCGGGCCGATAGGCCAGAGAAGACGCTGTCCAGGGCATGTCAACCCAATAAAACCACATGCTGCCCACTGCAGGCATGGGCTGCCTGGTCGCTGAAAGGTGGGCCGGGGGTTCCGACCCGTCGCTGCAGCAGCGACCACCACGCGGCCGGGACCCGGCGCCTGGCCCCGCCCCCGCCGGCTGGGGGAAGACGAGAGGGCGTGGCCACGGCCCCAGGGGACCCGAGCGGTCGCGACAGCCGGGGAGGGCGGGCCTTCTCCCCGAGTGACGCGTCGGCGGCCCAACCCGCGCCAGAGCGCGGGGCCCGCCTTCCTGCAGCCTCTTCCGCTCGGCTGCGGCGCCTGGGAAGGTTGCGGTGGGTCTGGGCGCTGGGAAGTCGTCCAAGATGCTTAAAAAATTCGACAAGAAGGACGAGGAGTCTGGTACGCGCTGGGCTTCTGACGCCCACCCCCCGCCGCGGGGGGTCCCTTCCCCCGCCCGCCGCACCTGCTCGGGGGACTGCAGACCGGGGGCGTGGGCGCCGGTGTGCCGGGGGCCGTTCCAGCGGGGCCGGCCCCTAGCCCCTCCCCCGGCGCCGGACCCTCCCCCAGCCCGGCCGCGCAGGCGCCCCCGCGCCGCACCAGCCCGCTCGGCGGCCCCGCCCACGCCCCCTCCCCTCCGCCCCGCCCCCGCCCCCTCCCCTCCTCCGGGCGCCGCTCCTCGCAGCCGGCTCCGCCCCGCCCGCCTAGGGTGGGCTGCTCGCTGCGGCGGCGGGAGCCGGGGAGGTGGTGGAGGGAGGGGATGTGTGTGCAAGAGTAAGAGGCGAGGGGTGCTGGGCGTGCGAGGCCCAGAGCGAGTCTTGGGTCCCCCGGAGCGTGTGTGTGTGTGTGTGTGTGTGTGTGTGTATGTGAACTTGGAGGTGCCTTGAGCCTCACATTCTTCCCGGGGGTCTTTACACGGTCTGCTTCCCAGAGGTCCTACCTGGCACATGGTACATGGACCTTTTCATGCGTCCCAAAGTGAGTTGGCGCTGATAGCTTGGCCCCGAGCAGAAGAGGAAGATAACTAAGCCACCTTACAAACAAACAAAACAAAACTCGGTGTTTGATAGCTGCTCTCATAGAGGGTTGGGTTAGTGAAACCTCCACGGCCCCTTCCACCTTTCAGTGTATATGATGATCTGCTAGACTCTTCTTTTCTGCCTCACAGTGAATGTTAGAAACACACGAAGTAGTGCTCGCCTTTAGGGCACGCCAAAGGGCCCAACCATGATCTCATTCATCTTGGTCGTGTGGACATGACAGATACTTGTATAATATTCATATAAGAAGAGGGCAGGGCAAAGAAGACACTCATTTTGGGCAGGGTTCCTGCAGAAGTACAAGATCTTACAAGAAAGCAATGACAGGCGGCGTTTCCGAATAAAAATGATTACATTTAGTTTATATGCATAGTAGTGATGATGATCACTGTGATATAGCCAAGTGGTCGCTACCAAACATTCAGTATCCAGTAGAAAGTAAGTTTGTGCAGGGCAGCTATTAAAGATATGTTTTGTTTTATGCTGTAGGTAGTGGCTCCAACCCTTTTCGGCATCTGGAGAAGAGTACTGTCTTACAGGAGGTATGGCTTGGAAATATATGGTGTTTCTTCTTTTCCATTCCATTTTAGAATGGTGGGCAGAGAGCCCCTGGAATGCTGAGATCCAAAATAAGAATTAAGGAATATAACTGAGTTCAGAGAATATCGACTTGAGGGAAAAGGGTTTGCTTGTCAGAGGAGAGAGAAATGCGAAAAACAATCAGACTGCTACATGTTGAGAATTATGTATTTAATCCTCATGGAGGATGTGTTCATTGATTTTTAGAGAAAGAAAGAGAGAAACATTGATGTGAGAAACATCGATCGGTTGCCTCCTGTACAGGCCCCACTGGGAATCGGAAACCACAGCATTTTGGTGTACAGGATGACACGCCAACCAACTTAGCCACCTGGCCTGGGCCACATGTTGAGAATTTTAAATAAAATGCCAGAAGAGGTGCGTAGTGAAAGGTTATTGAAGGAAGTTATAGATATTAAACTCATTATATTCAGGTGATGTCAATAAATATTGTGATTCTTAACAGAGATTACAAAGTTGAAGCAGAATATCTAAGGGAAAGACAGTATAAAATGGGAAATCAAGGTCACATTTAATAAGTTATCATATATCATTATAAATGGAAAACTATAGTTAGTTAACATTACTTGTATATTGTTATTAATATACATAATAGTCTTTATTTTATTAAGGTTGATTTTCTGTAATCTGAGATAGAAAAAGTAAAAGATATATATAACAGTGATTTTTTTTTTTGTTTCCAGGCTCGTCTATTCAATGAAACACCCATCAATCCAAGAAGATGTTTGCATATTCTTACAAAGATTATCTACTTACTGAACCAGGTAAATTATTTTAATTTTTTTCAGAGTCGTGGCCTGGAATAGAAATACATAACATGTAGTAAAGTACTTTCTGGTAAGTATAATTATTTTTTAAAAACTCACTTATTTAAAAAAATGAACAATGTTTGATTAATAGAATAATATGTAAAACTTCTTGAGGACAAGGTGTGTGACATACTTTTATGCATGAAGTACTAAATCAGCAAAGCACATAGTAGATTCTCAACATGGATTTGAATGTAACAAGTGTTAGTTAATGTTAAAACATGTTGTTTAGAATGGTTCAGAGGTCTTTATGCTCCTCAAAAATATAGTGCAGAACCTTAGCCATATTCTAAAGAGATAGTGTACCCATTTTGGGGTCTGGGTGGGTATATATTGATGTTTTAAAGCTTTACGTTTAATATTCAGATTTTATATTTATTATCCCTACTCCACCATTACAATAATATGATTCGTCCTTAATGTCCGTTTCTATAAATGGGGATTGCAATAATATCTGTTTTATGAAGTGGTAGTGATTAACTGAGATAATAAATATAAAGCATTGAGAATAGTCCTGGATACATAGTAAGCATTCAGGAATAGTTTTCATTCAGTCATTCAGCAAATGTTTATTACTAATCTGCTGTCCTAGGCACTGTTTTAGACACTGGGATATAACCGACAAAACCAACAAAAATATTTGCCCTAAATGAAATAGCTTCTATTTGCCATTATTATTACTAATTTAAATTTTTAAATGTATTTTTTTTTTTTGTTCTTGTTGACAGAACATTTCATAAAATTTCTAGGGCCTTAGAAAATGTGATTTTGTTTCTTACACACAGACACACACACACACACACACACACACTCTCACACTCTCAGATGGTTTATATATGGTGCTAAGAAGACTGTGGTTTCCAATTTTAATTCCATGAGAATATTTTATCTTTACTATGCTTCATGACTGACAACTTCACCTAGAGACATAATAAAGTTTTGTATGCACATGGAGATTGAGCAATGAGTACATACTTTTGTTGTTGTTAATCCTCACCTGAAGATATTTTTTCCATTTATTGTAGAGAGAGTGGAAGTGAAGATATTATTTTCCATTGATTTTTTTTTTAGAGAGAGTGGAAGGGAAGGGAAAGAAAGGGGGTAGGGGGAGAGAGAGAGAGAGAGAGAGAGAGAGAGACATTGATGTGAGAGAGACATTGATTGGTTGCCCCCTGCACACGCCCCGGCTGGGGCCGGGGATGAAACCCGCAACTCAGATACCTGCTCTTGACTGAGAATCAAACCCAGGACCCCTTGGTATGCGTGCTGAACCTCTAACCACTGAGTCAAACCAGCCAGGGCCAAGTAGATACTTTAAAGTTCACAAAGCCATATCCCTCTGTGGTATCATATTGGAAACATTTAAGGCACAGTTAGTTTGATTTAACTTTTCATAACACACGTTGTGTCCAAGTTACCTGAACCCATTATATAAGCAGAGCTTTGAGTAGTTGTTGTTGGTTCAGAGTAGCATATACCTTTGTATTGGCCAATAGCTCTTTGATGGGCAACTCATGTTGAAACATTTAATTATCTTGATAAGGAACTTACCAAGCACAGGCTGATACATAAACAGGTTTGGGAATCTTAGTTGTTTCTTTTGCCTAGATCTTGGGGGAGCTTGGTGGAAAAAAACTTTTGAATTTCTACCAGAGTTAACATATTTATATGTTTTCTGAGTTTCAAGTCAAGTAGGCACTCAAGTTTTACCAATATGACTGAAAAGTGCCTGGCCTTCTAGGTATTCAGGAAGCAGTTATGAAAGGAAGAGGGAAAATCCCTTGCTGATGAGCAAGTTGGATATTCTGATTAAAGCGATTGTAAACTATTATACTTCGTCTTTCATCCGAAGCTTTCAAAGTGTTTCATCAAAATTGGCTTATTCTTAGACTCATGACAAATAGAGTGAAGATTACTTATATTCTGTGTAAAATTCAAAGTTCTGAAAGTGATTGGGCCTGACATTTTATCGGATGGCTTTAATGAAGATATTACATTGAAATGGTAATGTTTCAGGTAGCCTGTGATCTGCAGTGTTTTGACTATAAGTGAAATAGGTTATTTAATACCTTGTTACACACAAAAAATGTGGTTCTCTTTTATTTTTTTAAATATGTTTTTGTTGATTTCAGAGAGGGAGAGAGAGAGATAGAAACATCAATGATGAGAGAGAACCATTGATTGGCTGCCTCCCGCACGCCCCCCCACTGGGGATTGAGCCCGCAACCTGGGCATATGCCCTTGAGCAGAATCGAACCCAGGACCCTTCAGTCCACAGGCCGATGCTCTATCCACTGAGCCAAACTAGCTAGGGCCCTAATAGTTTTTCACAGTTCAATATTTATTATGTTCCAATGAGAATGACAGGCTTTGTGATGGGCATTGGATTATAGAAAGGTATTGGGTATGATCTCTGCTTATAGGAAGTGTAATAATAACATTGCAATCTGATTAGGGACTCAACTTGCCATCATCTCTACCTCCTTGTAAATCACAGTTCTTCAGGGATATTAAAACAGTTCCTGCTGTAAAGTTAGAGACCACTATTCTAGAACTTTTATAGCACGCTGTGTGATACTGAATTATTTTAAGTAAGGAGCAGATAAATGGCTATGTCAGAAAAAGCAAAAAGGCCACTGTTTACAAACAGATTTTTTTTCCTGCATTCTAAAAGAATTTTGCAAAAATAAAGAGAAAAATCCTTAATTATTGTTTTCAATTTTACTTAGGGGGAACACTTTGGAACTATAGAAGCCACAGAAGCCTTCTTTGCCATGACTCGATTGTTTCAGTCTAATGATGTAAGTCCTTTTATTTTTATCCCTTTAGGCTGAAAAAGCTGCTTTTATTTGTTTTCCTTGGGGAACTCAGAGTGCTCCAAATTAGGGAAGGTTGCTTGAAATGTTTAAAATTACTTTAAAATTGTTTATTTTCCTAAAATGTTCATGAAAGGACCTATGAAAATGAAAGAATGAAGTCTATAGTATAAAGCTGCTCACCCACGCGTCTACCATGCAGTCATAGAGGCTGTCACTACCCAGCTTCTGGCATGACACTGCCGAAGTGAACTGACTGGCATGGGAGTCAGAGACAGAGCTTCCACAGCTCTGCGTTCTCAGTCAAGTTTCTGGTGGGCCTGGGGTTGCCGTTGGTTAGCAAGGCTGGCAGTTGAGAAGAGCTGGGTGCAGAGTGGGAAAGAGGATATGGAGTGGGCGGGAAGAAGAGTGAGGACAAACGAGGGCTGCCAGAGCCTCCTCCTCTGTCTCTCATTACCTTAGACCACCCGACTTTCAGAGCACAGTGGATGCTGCTCTCCTCCTGTCTTCTGTGGCACGTATTTCTCTTTGCCCAGCTCTAGCGCAGAACCATACAGGGAAGGGGATTCTGGAATATGTACTTTCCACCTTTCTGGTGACATAAGTTGTCCAAATCTTGGCAGTCCATTTGGGAGGTATTGCATATCATCACTGGCCACGTTTTTTGTCTGACCCCCCAGGACCTTCTGGGATTTGAGGCTGGTTGTATGTCTAGATGATGAGAAGTTTTGGGGTGGGTCCTCAGGAACACCCGCAGTCCCTTTTAAGGCAACTATCTCAGGGGAGGCCATTACGCATTCTTCAGGCAAAGGGAGATGATTTTCCTCAGACAGAGGATGGAGAACTACTTGCACTTGCAAAGGAGGCTTGGTGGAATTTAAGGGTTCAAGGTACTCAACTGCATCAGAGTCTGCCCATATGTCTCCATTCCAATTTTTAGGGCCCCAACTCCTTCCCAGTCAAGGTCCTAACTTTTTTTTTTTTTTAATATATTTTATTGATTTTTCATAGAGAGGAAGGGAGAGGGATAGAGAGTTAGAAACATCGATGAGAGAGAAACATCGGCCAGCCGCCTCCTGCACACCTCCCTACTGGGGATGTGCCCGCAACCAAGGTACATGCCCTTGACTGGAATCGAACCTGGGACCTTTCAGTCCACAGGCCGACGCTCTACTCACTGAGCCAAACCGGTTTGGCTCAAGGTCCTAACATTAACATAAGATGCCCTACAAGGGTGTGAATTGAATTTGCATTGTAATTTGGCCTGCAGAGTATGCCTTTCAGCAATCTCTGCCCTGTGTCCATATGACATAGGTTTCTTATTAAAGCAACATAGAACATTTCTAGTCACTTACCCAGACCTTGAGCTGTGAATTTAAAACTGTGAGCTCATTTTCTTTTACCAAGTTCTTCAGTGTACCTAGAAGCAACTAACCCATTATACAACTCATTTTTACAAAAATGTTCTATGGCAACAACTACTGGGTCAAAGCCTTGTCTTTTATAGGTTCTTTGTTATGCTTGTCTGGGTGGTAATTTAAGTATTTTGCCACTGCATGCCATAGACTGCTAGTGTCCCCTTTACCACTGGAAACAGGATCATTAATGGCTTTTATCAACTCAGAGAAGCAATTTAAGGTTCATATCCTTAAGGTCCTATTTCCCTTTAACCACTCCCTGTACCAAAAATTCAGTGTTTAATCAGGAAAGCAGAACTACCATGACTATTATAGAACTAGTGGCCTGGTGCACAGGGCGGTGGGGGGGGGGAGAGGTGTCCCTCAGCCTGGCCTGTACCCTCTGCAATCTGGGACCCTCGGGAGATGTCCGACTGCCGGTTTAGGACATCCCTCTCGCAATCCAGGACCACTGGCTCCTAACCGCTCACCTGCCTGCTGGCCTGCTTGCCCCCAACTGCCCCCCGCCACCAGTCTGCTCACCCCCAACTGCCCTCCCCCTGCCAGACTGATTGCCCCCAACTGCCCCCCTTGCTGGCCTGCTTGCCCCCACTGCCCCCCCACCAGCCTGCTCGCCTCCAACTGCCCCCCACCCCGGCCTGATCGCCCCCAGCTGTCCCCCTGCCAGCCTACTTACCCTCAACTGCCCCCTCCACCAGCCTGCTAGCCCCCAAATGCCCCTCCCACCAGCCTACTTGTCCCCAATTGCCCCCCCCCCCCCGCCCGCCTGCTTGCCCCCAACTGCCCCCCCTGCTGGCCTGCTCACCCCCAACTGCCCTCCCCTCCTGGCCTGATTGCTCCTAACCGCCTCTGCCTAGGCCCCGCCACCATGGCTTTGTCTGGAAGGACATCCGGAAGGTCTCCTGGAAGCTCTCCCGGTCTAATCAGCATATTACCCTTTTTTTAGTATAGATTGTTATTAGAGGAATTAGAATGCTAGGCATTTCAAGCTATTGGAGTAGAACCAAGGAGAAGGACTATTATAAAAGTTACGGAAAAAGAACCCACTGAAAGGATGAACATATTTGCCATTGATACCTCTGATAAGGGGTAAATATCCAAAATTTATAAAGAACTTATAAAGCTCAACACCAAAAAACCCAAACAATCCAATTTAAAAATTGGCAAAAGACGCGAATAGACACTTCTCCAATGAGGACATACAGATGGCCAATAGGCATATGAAAAGATGTTCAACATCACTAATCATCAGAGAGATGCAAATTAAAACTACAATGAGATATCACCTCACACCTGTTAGAATGGCTATCATTAATAAATCAACGAACAACAAATGTTGACCAGGATGTTTGAATGTGGAGAAAAGGGAACCCTTGTGCACTGTTAGTGGGAATGCAAACTGGTGCTGTGAACAGTATGAGTTTTCTTAAAAAATTAAAAATGGAACTGCCTTTTGACTCAGTGATCCCACTGCTGGGAATATATCCTAAGAATCCTGAAACACCAATCAGAAAAAATATATGCACTCCTATGTTCATTGCAGCATTATTTACAATAGCCAAGATTTGGAAGCAGCCCAAGTGACCTTGAGTAGATGAGTGGATAAAAAAGCTGTGGTAGCTCTCACATTGAATCACTCAGACCCTACTTTTGTCTTCTCTTTCTCTCTTTTAAGCCTTCCTCTCCCACTTTTAAGGACTCTGATATCATTTTGTTAGGCCTGCCTGGATAATCAAGGATATTCTCCCCATCTCAAAGTCAGCTGATTAGCAACCTTAGTTCCATCTGCAACCTTAACTCCCTCTTGCCATTGACCATATATATCCACAGGTTTGAACAGTAGATGTAGACACTTTTGTGGGCTGTTATTCTGAGGGAGAGGGGGGCGTTGTGGGTTGGTGAGTGATTGAATGAGTGAGTGAGTGGGTGAGTGAGAACACCTACAAACCAGTGAAAAGATTGTTCTAAGCTGCACAGTAGCTTAACAGGTTATGTAAAAGTAGCAAGATTTTTTAAAATGACCAAATATGTTTTTACTTGAGGAGAAGGGACATGTGTAATCCCTGACTCCACTTTTGATCGGAAGAGTGAGATAATAAAAGTTGAGTTTATGGAAGACTAATCAGGAAACAGAGCACCAAATGCTTCAGAGAAAGAGGAGACTGGAGGTAGCAAGACCCACAGAGGAGACAATTGTGAAGAGATCTGAGTATTAGGGATAATGGTCTGAATTAAAGAGAAAAAGAGATAAATGTGAGAGACACTTCAGAAAATGACAGAATGATGATGAGGAATAAAGAAGAGACAGGAATCAAAGATGTTTACAAGATTGTGAACCCAAGAGATTAATGAAGAAACCAAGAAGTGGGAAGTGGAGCCAGTGTTCACATATGAAAGACATAAGCTTGAGAACACAAGATCACTAGGTAGAAAAGTTGAGATTTATCCAACCAGACAGAGTTTAAATAAGGAAACAGGACAGGAAACCATTATCTTAAAAAAAAAAAAAAAAAAAAAAAGCTGTGGTACATTTACACAATGGAATACTACTCTGCTGTAAAAAGGAAGAAAATTTAAATCTTTGTCACAGCATGAATGGAGCTGGACAACTTTATGTTAAGTGAAATAAGGCAGTCAGAGAAAGACAAGCACAGTATGATTCACTCATATGTGGAATCTAATGAACAAACTGGACTTCCAAGCAAAATAGAGACAAACTCACAGATAGAGAGCAGGCAGACAGCTCTGGTGTGTGAGAAGGTGTGTGTGTGTGGGGGGGGGGGGGGCGGGTAAGGCGGGGAGGTGGAGGGAGTGAACAAAAAAGAAAAAGAGAGAACTCATGGACATGGACTACAAGTGTAGTGAATGGGGGTGGAGGGAGTGGAGGTGGAAGAGGGCATAGAGGGGATAAAAGGTGGCGAAAAAAATAAAATAAAATAAACAATTATAAATAACCCCCCAAAAGGTATGGAGGGCCGTTGCTTCTTTGTGGCTGTGAATATGTGGGGCAAGTATCTGGTGGTGGGTCTGTGGTTGCTGTGGCTCAGAAGATGGGCAGTTGGAAGGAGGAGCTGGATATGGAGCAGGGAAGAGGTTGCAGAGCAGGGAAGAAACAGAGTGAGGACAAACTTGAAGCCTCTAGCACAGAGGTTGTATTAAAAAAGAAGGCATGACAGAGTGTTCTAGGAAATGAATTGCGGAAATGTAGGATTGTTTGACAGGACAGATGGCCCTTGAAGTTAGTGGTCATGAGTTTAAAGTATTACCAGGTAGCATGGTGAATTTTGTCTCCAGTTACAGGCTTCAGGTTAAGGCATGGAATGGTTAGGGTTGGGATTTTGCCAAGTTAGTAAACAGAGAGAGGTGCAAAAAAGTTGAAAAATTGTATTGACTATCAAATCTGTGTTTGGTTAGGAGGCAAGTAAGAAGAACAGGGACTGATTGAAAAAGTAAAACATTGATAGGATCAGGGTATAGGTCCTGATGGAATGAAAAGAGTGGTTGGAGTCAGGAGTGGTGGTTGGAGAGTGAAATGCTTGGAAATGAAATTATGAAAGGGATACCCTTATTGATAAAGTGGGTGATGGCAATAGGAAGAAGGACAGGATTATTGGAGAAGAAGCGGTCAATTCCGCAGAGTGAGCAGAGTTTTAAAATTGTCTGTTTTGGCATTAAATTCACCAATAATTATTAGTGGGGTAATATTGGAGATAGTGATAGTGAACAAGGCAATAATATTTTTTAAATGTAAGGGAAGTAACCAGCATCTATATATGCAACCAGGAATGGTGGGAGGTGATAAAGTCCAATGGCATAAGCTTTGAAGCCAGAGCTTTTTAAGGGAAGGATTTACAGTGAAAGAAAGCAATACAGTAATTTTGAAAAGGCAGTGAGGATCGACTTGGACAGCTTCCCCACCCCTAGGTGTGGTGGATGAGGGTTATAGGAGAGAAAACTACCATTTAAGAGGGCTGCAGGGGAATCTCAGGGGAGAGCCAGGTTTTAGAGAAAAGATGGGATGCTTCAGAGAAGAGTTAGGATCGAAGGAATTTTGCTGGAGAACATGGTGGAGGAGTTTGGGATTTGTGGAAGAGTAGAAGCTGGACTCAGATCAGGTGCTGTACCCAAATGCATGGTGGTGAGTAATGACCAGGATATGTTAGGGGTTTTTTTGGGTAATGACTGAGGTAAATAATCATGAATAGCACAATGCAGTTCATTCAGATGGTCCCTTAGGCAGAATATGGAATTGAGAGCATGACTTATTGGGGGGAAGGAGAGTTGAGGATTTTCCCAGGAGCACGTGGGGCGCCTTCCTTTCCCAGAGGCTAATTACTATCTTGAGCGTGGTATCCTCCTGTCCATGTGTATATAAATGGATTACATCTGGGTGAATCCATAATCTAAACAATATTTTTTTGTGTTTTCGAAAATGATATATAAATAGTATCATCTTCATAATATTTTGCAATTTAAAACATTACTATGTTTTTAGGATCTACCCCCTTGCTACATGTACTTCTGCTTTGTTCAGTGACACTGAACAAAGGAATGGAATCCCAGTGTGTGAATGTACACTATTCCTATTTATTTATCCATCTCCCATAGATATTTGAGTTGTTTCCATTTTTTGCTATTACAAATGATGTTACACATACTGTTTATGAACATGTCTTCTTGTGTACACCGTGAGAATTTTTTCTGGGGGAGATAGTCTACAAGTAGAATTTCTAGACAGTGTTAGCTATTTGATTGTGTCAAATTGATCTTTAAAGGGTTATACTAATGTACACAGACTGCTCCAAATCCCCACCTCCTCCCGATAATAGTTTTTTACTGTAAGACCTAAAGTATTTGTCATTTAAAAGAGTGATTTTTCAACCCTTTTCATCTTCTGGCACACATAAACTCATTACTAAAATTCTGCAGGACACCAAGAAATATATTTTTTGCCGATCTGACAAAAAAATAGGTATAATTTTGATTCATTCACACCAGACGGCTATCATTGTGTTGGCTGTTGTCCTTTTTTTATTGGACAATCTAAGGAAAAAGAGATCGGTGCCCCTGACTAAAGAGTCAAGTATTGCATGTTGGTTTTTAATCCCCATCCCAGGATATGGTTACTGATTTTAGAGAGGAAGGGAGGGAGGGAGGGAGGGGAAAAAAGAAACAGAAACATCGATCAGTTGCTTCCTGTAGGAGCCCCAGCAGGGAATTGAACCTGCTACCGTTTTGGTGTACCGGCCGATGCTCCAACCACCTGAGCACCTGGCCATGGCAGGTATTGCCTGTTTTAAAAATTCTTGTGGCACACTAATTGAAAATCATTGATTTAGAAGAATGTGAGCCCTAACCCCGTGGTCGGCACACTGGCTCGCGAGCCACATGCGGCTCTTTGCCCCTTGCGTGTAGCTCTTCCTAAGCCTTAGGAGTACCCTAATTAAGTTAATATAACAATGTACCTACCTATATAGTTTAAGTTTAAAAAATTTGGCTCTCAAAAGAAATTTCAATTGTACTGTTGATATTTGGCTCTGTTGACTGATGAGTTTGCCGACCACTGCCCTAGCCAGTTTGGCTAAGTGGTTAGAGCATCGGCCCATGGACTGAAGGGTCACTGTTTCCAGTCCATTCAAGGTCACATACCTCGGTTGTAGGCTCCAGCCCCGCTTGAGGGAGGAAGCAGTCGAGACACACTGATGTTTCTCTCTCTCAATCTCTCTAAAAATCAATGGGGAAAAAGTTCTCGGGTGAGAGTTAACAAAAAACAAACAAACAACAACAACAAAAAAAGAAGAAAAATAGAAGAATGCGAAATGGCATCTCTTTGTGGTTTTAATTTACATTTTCATGATGACTATTAAATTTGAAACTCTTTTCATATGTTTAGTGACTATTTTATTTTCCTTCTCTGTGAATTATCTGTTCATATTCTTTGCTTATTTATAATCCTTCTGTGGTTTTGTAAGTTTAAAATTTATTTTTATATTAAAAAATCAGTTTATTGAGTATAACTTGTATATAATTTTAAGTATACAATTCATTGAGTTTGGACCAATGTATAGAGTCATGGAACCATCACCACTGTTATGATACAGAAATGTTTCATCGCCCCAGAGTGTGGCCCCATATCCCTTAGTTGTCTCTCTTCTCCCTCACTCAACCCCTAGCACCTGGCAATCACTGAATGACTTTCTGACAACATAGTTTTGCATTTTCTAGACTTTTGTTTAAATTTAATCATATAGTATATAGTCTTTTATGTCTTGGTTGTTGTTTTTGCTTAGCTTATGAATTTTGAGATTAATTCAAGTTTTTGTGTGTTTCAGTAGTTTGTTCATTTTTATTGCTGAGTAGTATTCCATTGTAGGGAGGTACTCTAATTTATCCATTCACAAGTTAATGGGTTGTTTCAGTTTATGGATATTACAAACAAAGCTGCTAAAACATTCAAGTACAAGTCTTTGTGTGGATGGGCCTGTGCTTTTGTTTTGTTTGGTTAATATCTAGAAGTGGCATTTTTGGATTGGCATTAATTATGAAAGTAGTAAGCATATATATGTTTAGTGGCCATTTTACTCTCCTTCTCTGTGAATTGTGTTCATATTCTTTGCTTATTTATATTCCTCCTATTGATTTGTAAGTTTAAAATTTATTAAGCATGTATTAAGCAAATACATGTTTTTTGCCACCTTTATATCTTCTTGGGTGAAGTGTCTGTTCAAATCTTTTAATCAGGTTGTTTGTTTTCTTATTGGGTTGTACAGTTCTTTATATTCTCTGGATAAAAGACCTTTATCAGGTGTTTTGTAAGTATTTCCTTCCTGTGTGTGGCTTGCCTTTTGACTCATTTATCATTGTAGTTTTATTTTTTTTAAAGTATAATTTATATATAGTAAAAGTCACCCTTTTTAGGATGAAGTTTTATGAGTTTTTACAAATGCATATAATAGCATTTCCACCACCACAATCAAGATTTAGAACATTTTCATCACTCTAACAAGTTCCCTCCTGCCTCTTATCTGTTATTCCTCTTATCCTCAGCCCTGGGCAACCAGTAATATCTCTTTTTACTTAAAGTTTTTTTCCCTTTCTGGGAAGTCATGGGAATGATGTCATACTGTGTGATGCTTTTTGAGTCTTCTTTTCAGTCACTTAGCATTAATGAATTTGAGATTGATCCATGTTCTTATTTGTATCAGTAGTTTACTCCTTTCTATTTCATTGTAGTATTTTGTACCTAAGTTTATCTGTTTACCAATTGAAGGATCTTTGGTTTGTTACCAGTTTTTGTTACCAGGTTATGAATAAAGTTGCTATAAACATTCATATACAAGTTTTTGAACATAAGTTTTTATTTCTCTTGGGTAATACATAGGAGTAGCATTGCTGGGTCAGATAATAGGTATAAGTATACTTAACTTTGTAAGAAAGTACTAACCCATTTTCCAAAGTGATTGCCATTCCCACCATGACTGTATAGTAAGTTCTAGTTGCTCTGCATTCTGGCCAGCACTTGGTATTATCTTTTTTTGTTTTGTTTTTAATCTCAGCCATTCTGAGAGTTGTGTAGTGGTACCTCATTGTAGTTTTATTTTGAATTTTCCTAATGACGCTCAAGCATATTTTCATGTGCTTTATTTGTCTTCATATATATTCCATCGTGAAGGATCTGTGCATATCTTTTGCCCATTTTTAATAATTTGGTTGTATATTTTCTTATTGTTGAATTTTGAGAGGTCAGATTTCATTGTATGGATGTACCTAAGTTTATCTGTTTATCAGTTGAAGGATTTTTGGTTTGTTACCAGTTTTTGTTACTAGGTTATGAATAAAACTTGAGGCCCAGTGCATGAAATTTGTGCACGAGTACCATCCTTAGGCTCTGCTAGTTTGTATCTTGGAATTTTTTCATTTCATCTAAATTGCTGAACTTTGTTGGCATAAAATTGTTCAAAATATGTATTCTCGTACTCTTTTGATGTTTGTACGATTTATAGTGATATCTCTTCTTTTATTCTGATATTGGTAAATTGTATCTACTCTCTTTTATTTTTGGAAAATTTGTCTATAGGTTTATAAACTTACTGGATTCTTAACAGAACCAGCTTTTGTTTCATTGATTTGTCTCTGTTGTTTTTCTCTTCCAAACTAAGTGTGCAAAAAACTATAATGCTAAAAAATCAAACCAGAGGAAGGGGAAAAAAAAGAAAAGTACAAATCATGTAATAGATGGTAAATAGATCATCATTATCTACATTAAATGTAAGTGAAGAACACAAAATTATTTTTAAAAATCTATATTGAGTCATAAAGCAAGACAACACATTTCAAAGGAATGAAATTATATAGACTGTGTTCTATAATTACAGTGGATTAGTGTTGGACATGATAAAGGAGTAACAAGGTAATTCACCATATTTGGTATGGTTTTTTTTTGTTTGGTTGTTTTTTACCAGACGTTTTGATATTAGGAACACATTTCTGTTCTGCTCCCAGCCATGATGAAGTAGAGGGTCTAGATTTACCCTGCTACCATTAATACCTAGAAAATCAAACAAAATATATTAACCGGTAGTTTTCAGGCATTGAATTAATAGGTATCCCAGGACTGCAATCTGAAGAAAAAAGAAAATAAGGTGAGCCCTTGGCGTACAGTAGCTCACTGCCCAGAGGCAGATTACAGGCCTCAAGTCAGGAAGAGCATACCGAGTTGAGAAGACGTGGAGTTGGAGAGGCTAATAAAGCTCAAATTTGAAGGGCAGAGTAAGAGAGGAGAGGGAGGGAGGGAAGAAAGAAAGGCAGGAGATAGTTTCAATAATTTACTGAGGGCCCCCCTTTATTTTTTGGATAAGAACTGATCTGTGCATATGTAAAAGGAAACTAATCAAGGCCAAAGGAAGAATCACCAGAATACCAGGCTAAGAATAGTTCATATTCCCCCCGAGTGAGAGTGGAAAGACCTTGTCATCTGGTATAGTTCTCAGGAAGATATCACCTCAGTAATCTATCTATATATATAAAAGGCTAATATGCAAAGTGTTCCTACGGGAGTTCAACTGCTCGCTATGACGTGCACTGATGACCAGGGGGCAGCATGGAATGAAGGAAGTCCCCGGCCGGCAGCTGGCAACCAGGGAAGGGAGGCGCCGGCCGGCAGCTGGGGAAGGAATGCCCTGGCTGGCAGCTGGAAGGCCCTGATCAGTCCTGATCACCTCTTAGGCCTAGGGACCCTACTAGTGCATGAATTTCATGCACCAGGCCTCTAGTGGGAATATATTAGCCTTAGACTAAAGCTTTAACACATTGTTTGCGGGTAGTTTTTATCGTGCGCTAACAGGTGACGCGGGCCATTTTTGCTAATTTTTTGCGCAAATGGCAACGTTCAGTAAAATTACGATAACTTTAGTTTACTTATTTTTTTCAATGAAACTTTTTGTGATTTACTATAAAATGTATACTGAATTATTTTTCTTAGAATCACACTGAATGCGTGGCGAGGCAGAGAATTGTGTGAAGGGATGACTCTACGCAGTTGAATAGATTACCGTTATACCTGGAAGTACATACATAATTCACCATTGTATGTGTTAGAGACCCAAGTTTTGTCCTTTGGAATTCGTATATCTGCATGTTAGCATCCCTTTAGAGCAATAAAACAGTATAAAAATAAACGTATTTATACGTTACCCGCATTCTACCGCTAGTCTATAAAAAACGTATTAATACGTGTCCTGCGCTCTACTACCAGTCAACGTAAAACGTATAAATACGTTTCCCGCATACAATGTGTTAAACTTCTTGCAAGCCTGAAATGTGAAAAACTGATCCCAGGTAACAACTTCATAATAAGTAAACAATATATACAATATTATGTAAAATATACAGCAAAATTCAGCGCCTAACAACATAAACTTCACAATGTATAGCATGCAATAAAAAATTATTCATAATCTGGAGAAAGATGCATCAACACACACGAACCCCGAAATAATAAAGACGATGGATGTTCAGGTAATGACGTTAAAATAGCTATTCTAGATATGGTCTAGATCAGCGGTTGCCAACCTTTCGGACCTCACGGACCACCGGTTAGTGACTGCTGGTCTAGATGCTTAAGAATGTTTAGAAAGACATAACAAGAATGAGAAGCAAAATAAGACATCTAGAGACACTCAGAAATTTTTAAAAAGCTATCTATATATTTATCATTGGGTTAAATACACTGCATTGGGTTAATAGCATAAAGACTACAGGAGGAAAAATCAGTGAGTTTGAAGATAGAAACTGTCCAAAATGAAACAGAAAAGAGACTGAATAAAAATAAACAGAACAGCAGCAACAACATGTGGAATAATAGTTTCGAAGTTCTATTTAGCGTTTAGCCTAGAAATTGCAACATGGACTTTTGACTTATTAAAAGTCTAATATTCATCTTTACCTTTTACCTGTTCGTGGACATTTGAGAACCTTAGAATGCTTCGTACTTAATATATTTGTGAGTATATAAACAGTGTATGTCATAACCTCGGTTTCTGTTCCTGCACATTTACTCATGCCTTTACCACTTTTCAATAAAGGATTTTATTTTATTTTTTAGCAGTTATAGGTTCACAGCAAAATTAAGAGGAAGGTACAGAGATTTTCCATATACTCCCTGTCCCCTCACATGCACAGCCTCCCCATTATCAATATTCCCCAAAGTGGTACATTTGTTACAATTGACTAACCTATATTGATACAGTAATACCTCTGTATAACAGACTAATTCGAGAGAGGGGGGTGTCCACTAAAGCTGAAAGTCTGATATATAATAAAGTAGGTTTTCTGAATGCATATATTAAAAAATTAACAAATTAGTTTACCTGTTTTTTACTTATGTAGATATGTTCGTGTAGTTAAAATTATGAATGAAAAGTTTAATTTCACAGAAGTTTTCTGTATGTATTACTGTAATACATATAGGAGTTTTCTATATGTATTACTGTTTAACTTTATACTGAATAGGTCTAGCAAATGAATGCATTCACCAGTCACCGAGAGTAAACAAGTGCACACGCCTGGGCATGGCTTAGCGCATGTGGGAACATCAGCCCACACGTGTTAAAAAAACTGCTGCAGAAAGTCCCGCCAGGGAACAACAGGACCAGTCACTGAGTGCAGTGCGGTGTGATCACATGCTTATCACTCACCTGAACATTCTTTACGAGTGATGACACTTGGATTTAAATATGTAGACTAGAGTTGTCAATACTTATTTATGTTGGTGAAATTACTGCAGTGTTTTTCCCACATATGGCCTATTCACTAAAATTTGTTAAAAGTAACAGTGAATTAATAACAAAAAATAACCTGTTAATTTAGTTATAAGCAAAATCTCGGTTAAAAGCATTTAAAAATTGACAGGGTGTTCATTTTCACATAGGACATACAGACTAGAAATTTTATCCATTAAATCCGAAGTCCATTAAATTGAGGTCTGCAAAATTAAGGGTTTTCTGTACCTCATAGTGACCCAGAGTCCATAGTTTATGTTGGTGTTCAGTCTTGGTGTATGTATATTCTATAGGTTTTGACATCCATAGAATGTATAATGATATCCATTTATTATGAAAATATCACACAGTATTTTCACTACCCTAAAAATCCTTTGTACTCCTCTTAACTCCCCCCTAACTCCATTCCCTCCCCACTAATACCCAGCAATTATGGATCTTTTTACTGTCTCCATAAGTTTGCCTTTTTTAGAATACCATATAGTTGGATTTATACAACATACAGTATAGCCTTTTCAGATTGGCTTCTTTCACTTGTTAATTAATATGCATTTAAGTTTCGTCCATATCTTTTCATGGCTTGATAGCTCATTTATTTTTAATGCTGAATCATATTCTATTGTCTGGATGTAGCACAGTTTATCCATTCATCTACTAAAGGACATTGGTTCCTTTCAACTTCTGGCAGGTATGAATGTAAAGCCGCTGTAAACATCCTTGTGCAGATTTTTACGTGGACATAAGTTTTCAACTCTTTTGGGTAAATATCAAGAGGCACTATTGCTGGATCATATGGTAATAGTATACTTAGTTTGTAAGAAACCATCAAAACATCTTCTAAAGTGACTACTAGTTTTGTGTCCACCCTCAGTGAATGAGAGTTCTTGTCATTTGCTGTTGTCAGTGCTCAGATTCTGGCCATTCTATTAGGAATATTATTGGTATCTCATTTTAATTTGCCTTTCCCTGATGACATATGTGGAGCATCTTTTTATATACTTACCACCCATATATCTTCCTAAGTGAGGTGTCTGTTAAGATCTTTGGTCCATTTTTAAATCAGGTCGTTTTCTTATTTTTGACTTGTAAGATTTTTTAAAACATATATTTTTATTGATTTCAGAGAGGAAAGAAGAGAGAGAGAGAGAGAGAGAGAAACATCAATGATGAGAGAGAATAATTGATTGGCTGCCTCTTGCACATCCCCCACTGGGGATCAAGCCCGCACGCAGGGCATGTGCCCTGACTGGGAATTGAACCGTCATGACTTCTGGTTCATAGGTCAGTGCTCAAGCACTGAGCTATGCTGGGGCAGGCAAAGATTTTTTTTAAATATCTTTTGGATAACAGTCCCTTCTCTGATATGTGTTCTGGAAGTATTTTCTTCCCGTCTGTGGCTTGTTCGTACTCTTGAATACTGTCTTTTGCACAAAAGTTTTTAATTTTAATAAAGGCCAGCTTATCAATTAATTCTATTATGATCATTCCTTGAGTATTATACTGGTATTTAAAAAGTCATCTCCACACCCAGAGTTATCTAGGTTTTCTTCTAAGTTTTACAGTTTTGCATTTTATATTTAGGTCTGTGATCCATTTGAAGTTAATTTTTGTGAATGGTGTAAGGTTAGTCTAGATTTAATTTTTTGCATGTGGCTGTCCAGTTATTTCAGTACCATTTGTTGAAGAGTTTGTCTTTGTGCCAATGTATGGCCTTTTCTCTTAAGCCAAAGATCTGTTGACTGTATTTATGTGGGTGTATCTCTGGGTGGTCTATTATATTCCATTGATCAATTTGTCTATTCTTTTGCCAATACCACACTGTCTTGTTACTACTTACCACTTTTTTCTTTCTACTCTTCATTTCTTGCTATATTTCTGAATTATTGTCTAGAATAATTTTCCCTGTGCCTGAAGAATATACCTTCTTAGACTTTATTTTATGCTAGTAGGATCCTGGCCTTGTATTTCTGTAGCTAGGAGTTGTTTGTTTTTCCATTTGTGGCACCTATGAATTGCCTTTTATTTTGTCCTTGGCTACATATTTAAAATTTTTGTTCCTATTTTATTTAGCATCTCTGTATATTTGTTTAGGCAATATGTTTTAGTAGGTATGAGCCCAACTTTGTCAATACTTTGTATTGTCACTTAAAAAATTTTAGTCATTTTGTTGGGTATTTGAAATATGGTTTTAATTTTTTTGTATCTTCAGTTTTATTCTCCTTCATGGTAGATTTTTATTTTTATATTCAGCTCTGAAGTTTTTATTCTTATTTTCTGTTTTCTTCTCCTAGTAGTTTCACATGGGATATCTGCCTTGTACTGGCTTTCTCTTTTTAGGAGGTTTTTGTGTGTGTGTGTGTGTTTAATCACCGTGAGAACCCTCACACTCTTGTTCCTTTTTCTTTTTGGGCTCAGTAGTCTCCACTAGATTCTTTCTATAGCTTAAACTCTGAGTCTGGGTCTGATGTATTTGAGTTTCACTACTTATAGACATTTGAAGTTACTTGGTAGAGAATGAGGCTAGATAGGCCAGAGGAACCAATGCTCATAGTGTATGGATAAATCAGAGATCCAGGTGAGGAGAAAGGTAGACAAAACTTTATTATTGTTAGCTTAACATGTATTTTAGATCCAGGTATCTAGAAATGTTAATAGTTGAAAATGAGAGTTAGTTATACAACCACAGATACTTTAAGGAAAACATCTGAATATGATGAACTAAGGAAAATGCAGAGTCCGCCCATCCCTTTATATTTTTATTTTTAAAGAATTTAAAAAGTACACTTTCCGGGACAAGTCTTTAATAGGTGAAATAAGCCACTCAGAGAAAGACAAGTACCACATAATCTCACTTATATGAGGAATCTAAAGAACAGAATGAACTGATGAACAAAATAGGACCAGAGGCATGGATACGTGGAACAGACTGACAGATCTCAGAGGGGAAGAGGATGAGGAGGACGGGAATTGATCAACCAAAGAATATATCTGTGTATATGTATAACCCATGGACACAGACAATAGTGTGGTGAAGACCCAGGGGGGCGGGGGAAGGACGAAGGAAGGCAAAGGGAGGGAGGATGGGGACACATGCAATAGAGTCAACGATAAAAAGAAAATCTGAAGTCCTTGGACTCACACTGCCCAAGTCCAACTTTGGGTCTCTTTACATAAAAATCCAGATAATTAACTGAAATTTTGAGTTTTCATCTAGGTGTTTTCCAGTGTCAGTGCAGCAACTACTGGTGTTTAGGATATAGTTGTATTCTGAGTATTTTCTTATCCAGATACTTTTGAAAGGACTTTTTTGGGTGAATGAGAATCTTTTTAAGAAAAACTTTCTAAATATATCTACTTGGTGTTCTCATTTCAAACATTTTAGAAAGCTATTTTCTTAGGAATAACCTGTTGCCTTTTATAAATAATTTCAGCAAATATTGAGAAGAATGTGCTACCTTACCATCAAAGAAATGGCTAACATCTCTGAGGATGTCATCATTGTCACAAGCAGGTAAGTGAATGGTCAAAACCTAGGGTGGAATACTTATTTATTTAGTGGGAATGCTTGTTGTTCTCTTGATATTAATTTTACTTGTTTGACTGTAAGAAAGTCAATAGGAATTTAAAAGAATATCTCAAAGCATTCTTTTCTGAAATGTGTTGTCATGTAAAAACCATCCCTATCTGATAACATGATAGATATGATTAAATTTTAAATGTTTTAAAATATATGTAAACAAAACTAAGGAGTTGTGTTACACTGAAATAAAACATTTACATCAGAATATTTACAATAGAAAGAACTCCTCTACTTGAAAAAATTCCAAGTGATAATTCATAAAATAACCAATATAAAGGTTCAAAATATCTTTAGTCGTTTTCAGAAAATGTAACCAGAAAATGTAAATTAACTCGAGAATGAGTTATGATATTTTTACTCCTCAAATTGGCAAAAGAAAAAAGACAATCATTACTTGTAAGGGAGACTATTTTGTATATAGAAAGAAGGTAGAAAAATAAATTGATTCAGTTTCTCTAAAAAGCAGTTTGGCAACTTTTGTTGAATGCTTGAAAGGGTTTATCCCTTTGACCCAGTAATGCCACATCTATGCAACAATGTTCAGAAAATAATCAGAGAGAGCACCGAAAGACATGTATACAGTGATGTTCACTGCAACACTGTTTACATTGGCAAAAAGGATAAAACAACTTAAATGCCTACCATTGTTAATATTTACTTAATCATATTTCATAATCTGATTTTTAATTTTTTGAAAATATTTTTGAAACATCCTTTTTTTTTTTTTATTTCAGAGAGGAAGGGAGAGGGAGAGATAGATTGAAACATCAATGATGAGAAAGAATCGTAGATTGGCCTCCTCCTGCACGCCCCACACTGAGCATCGAGCCCACAACTCAGGCATGTGCCCTTACCGGGAATTGAACCATGGCCTCCTGGTCCATTGGTTGATGCTCAACCACTGAGCCACGCCAGCTGGGCTGCAGTATCTTTAGTGATGTGGAAAAGTCCTCAGTAAAGGGCTGGATGAGAGTTAGATTCAAGTCTGTGTATTCCATATAGTCTCACTTAAAAACAATATTTTATATATGTACATAAAACATGTGGATGGAAATACACTGATATATTATTATCAGGAGGTTATTTCTGGATATTTGGGGTTGTGGCTATTTATTTTCTTTAAACTTTTGATCATTTCCAAATGTCCTAGAATGAGTATGTATAATTTAGAGTTCTAAAATATGTAACAGATGCTATTTAAAAAATAATTGCCTTCTTAATTATAACTCACTTAAGTGAATATGGCTTTGGTAAAACAAAATAAATTTTGGAGGAGGGTGCTTATGTTTAACCAGCAGTTGTGTTGAATGTAGTTTCAATTTCCAGAGCTTTCAGCTGGAAGCTGAAAGGCAATGTAAATAGTCACTGATACAGAATAGGCTAGAGTAGCTGGTGTTGGTTCGGTAGTTCGACAGTGGCAGGGCTGGTGTCTCTTGAATTCTCATGGATATTCTCACATTATTGCAAAATAGATACCTGAATTACTGGAAGCGCACCATGCAAGGTGGGTGGGGTACTGGGAAGGGGGCCAGGGAGGGCAGCACCATCTGGCTGCCTCTTTTATCAGTTTTATGCAATAGCTTTTCCCAAGGCAATTTTTAGATTTCATTTGGCACAGCTGTATTATATGACCATCCTTAGGCGTTCAGGAAAGTGAGTATTTAGTTTTTATAGCCCAAGTATTAGGGGCAGGCAAGGAAGAAGGGTTTGGAAATAGGTATCGGATTAGCCAATGAACAGTGTCTGCCACAAGAAAGACATAGAAAATCTTCACTAGATCAGCTAGCTTCACTAAATATTGGAAAAATTGAAAATAGATTAGTCAACTATTGATTGAGAGTTTTTTGTTTGTTTAATTGCTAATATTCCCTCTGAATCTTATTAGGCTGCCTTAAATTATGGTTTTTTGTTCATTTTAAGTGATTAGTAAATGTGGTAGGTAGAATAATAATGCCCCTCCCCCACTCAAAGATGGCCCCATCCTGATTCCCAAAACCTGTGACTGTGTTACATCACGTGGCAGAAGGGAGTGAAAGTTGCTGATCAGCAGGTAGGGAGAGTATCCTGGATTATCCAGATGGGCCCAATATAAGGCTAAGGGTCCTTAAAAAGGGAAGAGGGAGGCAGGAGGAAGGGTCATAGGGAGATGTGTTGTCGGAAGCCAGGCCAGAGAGATGCAATCTTGCTGGATTTGGAGATGGAGGAAGGGGGCCGTGAGCCAAGGACGTTTGTTTCGGATGGAAAAGGTAAGGAATGGACTCACCCCCACAGCCTCCAGAGAGGAATGCAGCCCTGCTGACTCCTTGATTTTAGCCCAGTGTGACCTATTTTGGACTTCTGACTTACAGAGCTGAAAGATAAAGAAATGAATGTCTTAAGCCTTTAAGTTTGTGGTAATTTGTTACAGCAGCAATAGAAAACCAGTAGAGTGTTGCAATATAGAAGTGTATCAAGTTAGTATGTTGTGTACCTTAAATTTACATAATGTTATATGTCAGTTATATCTCAAAGCTAGAAAAATGAGAAAAGAAAACTAATAGAGATTTTGGTACCCGGAAGTGGAGTGCTGCTTATTAGATAACAAATATCTAAAAATGTAGAAGTGGCTTTGGAATTGAGCAGTGAGCAGCTGCTGGAAATATTTTGAAGAGCATGATAGAAAAAGCCGCTATTGACTTGAACAGATCATTACTAGAAATGTGGATGTCAATGACTCTGCTACAGAGAAGTGACATAGAGTAGTGACTGTCCGAATAAATATGGGCGTTGCCCTGACTGGTGTCTCAGTGGTTAGAGCACTGGCCCGCATCCCCAAGGGCTTTGGGTTTGGTTCTGGCAAGGGCATATACCTGGGTTGCCG
Organism: Myotis myotis; assembly: GCF_014108235.1. NCBI lineage: Eukaryota > Metazoa > Chordata > Mammalia > Chiroptera > Vespertilionidae > Myotis > Myotis myotis. Next base: position 61,748,234 of record NW_023416315.1, read on the forward strand.
GTCCATTCCTTGCCCCAGTGGGGTGCATGTGGGAGGCAACCAGTCGATGTGTCTCTTTCACAGCAATGTTTTTTCTCTCTCTCTTCCCCCTCCCCTTTCCCTCCCTTCCACTCTATCTAAAAGCAATGGAAAAATATCCTTAGGTGAGGATTAAAAAATAATAATAAATAAAATAAAATATGGGCCTTAAAGGTGCTGCTATTGGAAGCTCAGAAGAAAATGGGGAAGATGATACAAACTGGAGGAAAGGGGATCCTTGTTATGTAGTGACAGAAAGTTGGTGGAATTGTGTCCTGTAGTTATGTGGCAAGCAGGACTTCTAATCAATGAATTTAACTGAGATTTCCAAACAGTGTTGAGGTGCAGCCTGGTTTCTTTTGTGACAGTAAATTTGAGAGTAGAGAAATTTAAGAGAGACCTGTTAAACAAGAACCAGGAGTTCTTTACAAAAAAAAAAAAAAAAAAAAATTGTACAGTAAACCCTCAATTTTGTGGACCTTGATTTAACGGACTTTGAATTTAATGGTCAAAATTTCTGGCCCGTGTGTCATAAGTGAAAAGTAACACCCTTTTAATTTTTTGTTGCTATTGTTAATCCTCACCCAAGGATATTTTTTTCATTGATTTTTAGAGAGGGGAAGGGAGGGGAGGAGGAGGGAGGAAGGAAACAGGGAGGGAGTAGGCCGGGATCAAACCTACAACCCAGGTACATGCCCTTGACCTGGAATCGAACCAGAGACCCTTTGTGTGTGGGCTGACACTGTAGCCATGGAGCAACACCAGCCAGGACCACCCTGTTAATTATAAAATGCTATTAACCAAGATTTGCTTATAATTAAGTTAACAGGTTAGTTTGTTATTAATTCACTGTTACATTTTTTAAAATTCACTTATTTTTAACAAATTTTAGCGAATAGGCCATATGCTGGAAAAAACACTGTAGTAATTTCGCTGACAAAAATAAATATTACGTATCTCCCCCTCTAATCTACACATTGAAATCCAAGAGTCGCTGCTCACAATGTTTGGCGAACGATTAGCACATGATCACTGCATCGGGGGCGGTGATTGGTCCTCTTGTTCCCTGGGGTGACTTTCTGCAGCAGTTTTAACACGTGTGAGCCGATGTTCCACGTGCGCTAAGCCACGCCCCAGCCGTGTGCACCTGTTGACTCTTGATGTGAATGCATGTATTTGTTAGACCTACTCAGTATAAAGTTAAAATGACTGTAATATAGCAAACCTTTCTGTGAAATTAAACTTTTCATACATACTTAAATTTTAATTACACAATCATGTCATGTCTATATAAGTGAAAACAGGTAAATGAACTAATTTGTCAATTTTTTAACATATACATTTGGAAAACCTACTTTTTTATATAACCGACTTTCGGCTTTAATGGACACCTCCTTGCCTGAGTCTGTTATACAGTGGGGCCTTGACTATACGAGTGTCCCGACTAACGAGTTTTTTGAGATACCAGCTGCCTTTCGGCTGATTTTTTTGCATTGAGTTGATAGAGTAATTTGAGTTAATGAGCTCGGTCTCGGAACGAATTAAACTGTAAGTCAAGGTCCCACTGTATCGAGGTTTTATACACCTGAAACTAATACAATGTTATATGTCAATTATACCTTTTTACAAAAAGGAACCAGGAGTTCTTAATTTTGGAAATTCTTAGCCTACCAAAATGGCAAAGGATGCTAAAATAAAGATCCAGTAGGAAAACATGCTGTAGAGAAAAAGTCAAAGGGGTTACTCTATAGTCTTTTTGCTAAAACCTCAGAAAGATTGAAAGGTCAGAGTACTCACTTATACAAAACACTCTGAAGAGATCAAGGGTGGGACTCTGATTCCCTCAGCTTCTAAGGAGAAGCCAAAAATAGAGGCGGGAATATCCAGACAGGATCTCTGAGGGGGCCTCTTGTCTAATGGAGGGCGCATATGGTAGTCCCACAGGCTCTTGAGAGTCTTCGAGCAGCAACACTGCCAGTTTGAACTAAAAGGAACAGAGAGAGGACAAAGTGAAAGAAGGCTGTCAGAGCCCCAAATCTGCAAGCAGGAAACATGCTGCCCGCTGTAAACTGGAAGGGTGGCTCTGAGGGCAGAAGCGCAGGCCCATTGGTGGAGCTGGGGAGTGTAGAGAATTCTGCCTAGGACTTGAGCCCCTTTCCAGTTTGCCTGTCTCGATTTCAAATTTGCATGGACCAGTGACTCTTCTTCCTCCATTTCTCTCTTTTTGAACAGGAATGGTTATATCTGTTATCCTATGGCAGTCCCACTCTTGTATTGGGAGCCAAGAACATCTAGTTTTATAGGTTCACAGGTGGAAAGGAATTTTGCCTCAGGACAGATGGATTATATCCAGAGTCTCACCCATACTTCATTTGGTTGATTTTGATGACATAACTGGGACTTCTGAGTGAAATTTAGGTGAGATTTGGACTTTGCATGGATGCTGTTGTCAACCTAAGAAACGTCCAAACTTGTAAGAATTTTTATGAGCTTATTTGAGCCAAACTGATGACAATTGCCGGGAAGCAAAACCTCAATGGATTGAGAAAATGCTCTGGAAAATGGCAGTTTTGCACCTTATCTTATACATTACAGTAAAAGGAGGAGGTATAAGTGGGTTACATGAAATCCACTGGTAATAGATTAGGGAGTTGGGAGAAAGCTTGGGGGTGAGGTGGATGGGCAAACCTCAGGAATTGGATAAAAAGTAAAATAATAGACCCATATTTCTCTTATATAGGTGGGTACAGGGTGGTTAACAATCAACATGATAACAGTAACAATGAGGGGATGCGTGGTCCCTGCTCTGGTGAGGTAGTTGTGCTTTGGAATGGGGGGGTTAGGGGGCAGGGCATTATTTTGTAATTCCAAAGGCATGGTATCAGGTATGTTATCCTAGATGCCAAAAGACAGACAGGCTCAGTTAAGGTGAAGATTGACATTTGTTAGGAAAAAATACTGCCCTAGGACATGACTACCCACCTTGAACTGCTTTTAGTCAGAAAGTTTTAATTTCAGACCATCCTGTGTAGTTACTTTAGGTCTCTGAGTTTGTAAGGCGGCCACGCAGGCCTCCTTTGAGTCTGTCAGGTTTAGTATGTGGCCCCTTTTGGTCCACATGTCCCTCTTTTGATTATAAATCCAAAGGATGCATTGATGACCAACCTTGTGTTTGGATAATGAGGTCACAGGGTGCTAGGAAGGCTTATTCCTAGGAAGTCTCAGAATCAGCATCTGTCTTGCTGAATGATGGACCATTGGGGATGGGGCAAGACAGGAACCTTGGATGGAAGTCAAGGCCAAATTTTCTCAAAAGTGAAAAGTAGATAAATGGGAAGCATTCAGGTCTTAAGGGCCTTTATTAAGGGTTATTTCTGGGTCATTTCTAACCTATAAGCTATCATGATCCAAGTGTTGTTGCCTAATTTTCCTATCTATTTTGCATCTAGTATAGCATTCACTTATAGTTTGAGGACATACCTTACATCTTTCCAGTTTTCATAATCTGACCATGAGATGGATTCCTATTTACTGTGACCCATCTATTTCCATTGGAAGCACTTGTGTGCTGTTGTTGATCTGACTTCCACTAGTTCTGCAATTGGAAGCTGTAACCTTAAGTTGTAATCAGAACCAAGACTGTAGGAACACAATGCTGTAAATTACAATTACCATTTAAAATTTCAGAGGCCAAGAGGACAGTAAGAGTTTCAAGATTTCCTGTGCTTCAGTAGTAGTTATAGAGGGCCATGTTTTTATGCCATTTCAGCTTCTACCTGAATTAATATAGTAGTCTTTGTTGGGTTAAGGGGTAAGTATATTCTCATAATTAGATTCTGGAATTTATATGTAAAATTTCTTCCTTATATTGTTTTTCACTAACTTTCTACAACTGCCCTCTGCTTAGTTTGTCTCTTTTTATTCCTTCAAAAATATCCAGCTTATTAGGACAAACTATTTTAACTTCTCTTAAAAATATACACATCCTTTTCTTTCTCTTTGCAATAGCATTTCTTCTAAATTTCAAAAGAGAAGCTATATAAAAAAGAGTATTATAACACCTTCAGCAATTATTAACAGTTGGGCTATATACACAAGGTTTGAGAAAAGCCTAAAGAACAAATATAATATTATTAATATTAGCAGACAGGTAAATACATTCAAACAAATGAAATTCAACATCAATTTGTAGGTATACCTTGCCTTGTCCATGTCTTGGGATAGCTGTCGATTTTTGATGTTGTCAATTTCTCATCCTGGAGAAATCTTTAAATCTCCACTGTACGAAGAGGCAAGTGTCAGAGACAGGGGCAGGTGTCCATTTGTGGTTGGGCACCTGATAAGGTCCCTTCAAACAATGTTGGAGAGAGTTTTTGATTAATGTCTTTCCAATGGACATGGTTGTAAGTCGTGGTCTTTGAAGTCTTCATCTCCCAGGAGTGCACTGTGGAATGAATGTTACTAATTTATCAGTTTCTATAAGCTGGTTAATGAGCCCTTGATAATACAGAATGTCTTCTTTTAGTAAAGTTGATTCATATGTCCCTTCATCTTGATTCATAGGGCAGCTGGTGGACTATTTCATAAAGAGAAAGACTATGTTTATCAAAAGAAGTAGATTTCAGGTTGAGTATCAGTATAGGGAGAGCTTTTGGCCACGGGAGATTAAAAGTTTCTGAAAATTTATCTAGTTGAGTTTTAATTGTACCATTTGTATGTAGTAGTTATAGAGGGCCATGTTGAGGGAGAATTGAGGGTGATAGGCACAATAAAATATTATAGAATAGGCCACCTGTTACAAATTGATTGCATTATTTGAACAGTATAATGAGTCCCTCCGTCACTGTAACTCAGAGGGAATTCCCCAATTGGGAATTAATTTTTTTTCTAATAATTTACCTACCATTAAGGCTGTGGTTCTCTTGCCAGGGAATGTCTCAACGCATACAAATAATAGCTAACACATATTTCTGTTCTTTAGATGGTGGCATTTGGATAAAATTCAATTACCATACTTAAAATGGATCTAAAGGAAGTGGGAAATGTCCTTGGAACCTGTGGAATGATTTCTCGGGGTTATATTTGGATAAATAGAATATTTGCTGTACAGTTTTTGAGTTACAGTAGCAGTGATATTTTTTACTTTGTGAAATTATTTTTTTCAAGACCCAATGTTTTAGCTTATGTACATATTAAAGTATAGGTAATTAAACCACTATATGTGAGATTGTTTTCTGACTGGGTCCAAGTTGTATCTGTTTGCCTGAGACAAAGGTTCTCCCTTTTAATTGTCATATTCTCTTTTCTTCGGCAACTGTCCATTGGAACTATAAGATTTTTCGTTTTTTAAGTTAATTTAATAGGAAGTAAGGTGAGTCTCAGGTCTGGATAATTTGGCTGTTTAATGCTGCCGATCTAGCTGAAGCATTAGCTAGTAATTTCCTTTTGTTTCCATGATGCCAGCTATTTAGAATAGCTGGAATTTGGATAACTGCTAATGTTTCAATTTCTGTATGACATCTAATAATTTTACAACCTATTTTCCATTCTTTATGGGCTGCCCTGAGGAAATTAAGAAACCTTGGTACTTCAACAATATTCTAAAGTTGTGAGCTACACCAAAGGCATAGCTACTATAGGTGTAAATATTGGCTATTTGATCTTTGGCCAATTGACAAGTTCAAGTTGTAATGATTAATTCAGCTTGCTGGGCAGATTTTTTTTAGGTAGTTATTTCATGTCTAGCTTGGTAACATACCTGTTTATCTTTCAGAGATCCATTTGTAAGCCAGATTAAGTCAGCACTATCAAGGAGTTTCCTATAAACCATTCCTATGAATAAGAAGGTGACCAGTAAGCAAAACACTTTCATGGATGTCTTCATCCTGTAAAGAAAGTAGCATAGTTGCTGGGTTGATTGTAACATCAAGTTCAAGTAAAATAGGTGCAGGTGGCAAGAGTCAGTCGGCTGACAGAATATTGGGTATGATAAGAATTTAGTGGAGTTCAACACAATCCTATATAATAAAAAGCTAATATGCAAATTGACCAAAAAGCAGAATGACCAGTTGCTATGACATGCACTGACCACCAGGGCGTAGATGCTCAACACAGGAGATGCCACCTGATGGTCAGAGTGCTCCCACAGGGGGAACGCCGCTCGGCCAGAAGCCCTGAGCAGGGCTCATGGCTGGCAAGAGCAGCGGTGGTGGCAGGAGCCTCTCCCATCTCTGCTGAGCTAAGGAGCAGGGAGCGGGCCTAAGCTGGCAGTTGGACATTCCCTGAGGGCTCCTGGACTGCAGGAGGGTGCAGGCCAGGCTGAGATACCTCCCCAACCCCGAGTGCATGAATCTCATGCACCGGGCCTCTAGTGAGAAATATAAACAAAAGAGAGCCCACAGTTATCTTTTCTGTTTGCTTAACAACATGTCTATAGAAGAGATGGCTGTTATGCAGGGAGGGAGCCCTTTGGCTACTGAGTCTAATTGCTGACTATCATAGCCTGTAGTTCTATGATAATCTGTATATTTTTAATTTTTTAAAAAAGTATTTGCTTTATTTTTAATGTGTGTGTTTTTAAATTGATTTCAAAGAGATAGAAACACCTAATGATGAGAGAGATAACTGTTCAGCTGCCTTCTGCATGCCCCCTACTGGGGATAGAGCCCGCAACCCAGGCATATGCCCCGATTGGAAATCAAACCGTGATCTTCTGGTTCACTGGTCAACACTCAACCACTGAGCCACACCGACTGGGCCTGTATATTTTTTAGTTAAAACTCCTTTATTTTCATGTATAAAAGGTTGGAAAGTTTATAATTAAGGTGTCCCAGAGTGGAAGCTTTGGATGATTCTTTAGAGATTTTATAGCTTGTTTCCCTTCTGGGTTCCACTGAATTGGGTCAGGTCAATTTGACTTTAATAGACATATAGAGGCTGGGCCATTAATGAAAAATTTGGAACCCAATTGTGACAATATCCAGTCTAACCCAGGAATCCTCTAAGCTTTTTTCTTGGTTTTGGAAGAGGAAAAAATAGAATTCCTCTGAATCTTTCAGGGTTAATTAGTAGCCCATTTTTAGAGATGAGATGGCCAAGGTATTTTACTTGAGGTAAGCAGAATTGAAGCTTATCCTTTGAGACCTTATGTCCTTTTATAGCTGGCTATTGTTATAGACAAATTGTGTCCTTTTTCCAGTCTAGTAATGTCCTAGAGCATACAAGTATTCACATACTAGAGGCCCCATGCAAGAATTTGTGCACAGGTGGGATCCTTCGGCCTGGCCATCGATCGGGGCTGATTGGGGCTGGCCGGCTGGCGGGGGGAGGGACTGTGGGAGGCTGGCTGTGGGAGTGCACTGACCACCAGGGAGCAGCTTCTGCATTGAGCATCTGCCCTCTGGTGGTCAGTGCACATCATAGCTACCAGCTGGTCGTCCGGTCATAACGGTCGCTAGGCTTTTATATATATAGATTGGATTAGAGTGAAATCTTGTAAAATCTCTAGAAAAAAATTTAACATCATTTAAGTAAGCTTTTAGTATCTAAGAGAAATAGTTGGGACTTTGTATATCTCTAAGGCATTACTGTTTAAGTAAACTTGTAATCTTCCCAGGTGAAAGCAAAGACGTAATGACTGTCTTTTTCTGCTGGAATGCTGAAAAAGGCACCACACAAATCTATTACTGAAAGCTATTGGCAGTCCACAGGAATAGCTGATAATAGGTTATTGAATTTGGAACCACAGGATGTTTGGGAATAATTGTTTTATTTATAGCTATGAGATTTTGTACTAATCTCCCTTCTTTGAGTTTCCTTATTGGAAGGAAAGGAAAATTACAGGGGCTCTTGCATGGAATTGTAAGCCCCTTTAAAAAAGTAATCTTGTATGTTGGGCTGACTTCCAGCTTGTGCATAAAGAATATTGGTGATTGGAAAAGGCCTGTAGTTGCATTGGAATGTCCTGTAACAAGCAGTCAGTTCCTCTTGTGAGGGAGGTTTCTTTAAAATCATTTTTTTCCCCAATTGGCTCAGTACCTGATTTATTGACTTCTAAATACATTTCATCCTTCTGGAGAAAGGGTAGTGGGCATCATTGGTTTCAAGAAAATCTTGCCCTCTCAGGTGAATTGAGGCAGATTTGATCAGCAATATATGTATATTCCTCTTACATTCACTAGTTAGAAGGGGACAGGTTCTCCCTTCCTCTCTGAAATCAATAAAAAAAGAAAAAAACAGACATTGGTAATTAGATATCTCTACCATTTGCACAGAAGCTTTACTCTAACGTAGGTGTGGTTAAGAACAGATAAAATAGCCCCAGTATTTGAAGGACCTTAGTAATTTCCCCCCTTTTTTTGGTAGATTTTAATTTTTCTTAAACTATCAGTAAAGAGAAGGGGAAAACATCCTCAGAGCAAATCTGTACTTGTTTTTCTCTCTTTTTAAATTTTCTCTTTATAAATCCTATTTCAGCTTCCTATAGTTCTTTTTAAGGTGGCCTGGCTTTATACAGATTCCTCTATAGTTTCCCAGCAGACTGTATTTATCAATTCTGTTGCCAGAAACCAGTAGGTATATTAATCGGAATAGGTCAGAATAGCCAGGATTACATGTTCTAAACAGTTAAATTAAATTCCTTTACAAACCCATCAGTGTCCTGGAGAAAATCGGGGAACAGTTGCTGGTTCCTCTCTGCCTGAGACCAGATTTTCTGCAAAGGGAGCTGCTAGAATCCCTGGATGATCCTTGTCTGAATTCCTATTCTCATTTTCCCTTAGGTCAGTGGAGAGTGATAGTGCAGGAGATACAGAGGAGATAGAAGGGAAGGAGGAAGGGAGGAGAAGGGTAAGTCAGGACAAGGAAGCTCAGAGAGCAAATATAGTGGAGCTGTGGAAGGTGGAAGAATGAGAAGTTAGCATTTATTAGCTTCAGAAGCCTTCTTTAGTTCAGAGCCAGTCTCTAAAATTTCTTATTTTAAAAATAATTTATCTATGCTCTTCCTAGAAGTTTTCAGTTTCCTAATCAAGATATGTTTTCCATTCATTCAGTTTAATTATAGAGCCAGCATTTTCTAATTTTGCATGCAAAAATTAAGTGCTGAAAGAAAACTTGCATTTTTGGCCATTTTAAGTTGATATCATTTCTAGTTAAATATTCTGATTTCTGTTAAGTATTTGCAAGTAAAGGCTTCCTACGAGGTGTATTAATGGAGTCTGGGGTTTGAGAGTTTCTGGCCTTTTGGTTTTTTGTTTGTTTAATCCTCACATGAGGATATGTTTTTATTTATTTTAGAGAGGTATGAGAGAGAAATATCGGTTGGTTGCCTGAACAACTGGGGATCGAAAACACAACCTGGGTATATGCCCTAACCAGGAATTGAACCCATGATCTTTTGGTGTATGGAATGATGCTCCAACCAACTGAGCCACATTGGCCAAGGCATTATTTTGGGAGCTGTAGAGTCTGAACAAATCTCTAGGGATAGTGAGTAGTGCAAGCATGTCAAACTTGGGGCCCGCAAAGAATATTTTTGCGGCCCAGCCAATATAACAGTATGTAGGAAAAAGTTTTAATAAAAATTTCGTAACTTAATTTTTACAATATCCTGTTATACATAATTATTAATAATGAACTACAACATTTGCTAATAACTGATTACTATAATCGTGTTGCATTCATTTCCTTTACCCACCTTCCGTGCTGGCACACCATTTCTCTCCACTAATACTAGCAGCAAATATTTTAGCAGCCGATTGCCATGTCATTAGTCTTGTACTAACTTGTTTGGTGTGTGCAATAGGAAATATTTCGCTTTTAGAGAACAAGAAAAATAGGTTTATTTGCGTTACGCTTATGAATTTGTGCAGTTATTCAGTGTCTGGTAAATTAGTGTTCAATAAGAAATACTATTTTTTATTAAAATGTTCTATTATTTTATGTTAACGATGACTCATTTATTTCAGCCCTTTGTATTCAGCATGTCTCTATCGAAATAAACCTGCGTTTCTGTGAAAATTGAAGCTTTTGTTTATTTGCGGTCCACAGAAACTTAAACCTTGTTTATTTGGTTCGTGTTAGCCTTTGAGTTTGACATGCTTGGTGTAGTGGGTCTAAGTGTGCTGCTTGTTGGTTGAGTTCCACAGGACTCTCACCTCTTGAGTTACATCAAACCTCTTAGTGCTTTTGTTTCTCCCCCCAGCTGTCTAATACAGCTGTGAGGACTCAGAGTGCTAGGTGACCAACCTGGACAAGCGCAACCCTGGACAAGTCAATTGTTTAATTACAGTTGAGTTGGAATTCCCTATGGGGCTTCTGCATGTCATGGGTAATGCCCCCTGACACCTCTACAAAGATTCTTAGTCAACTAAGAATATCCGAGATTCAGGCTGGAGTGAGTATGTGCCCCTTATCTTCAGAGCAGAACAAGTTCAGGCTCTCATTTGTCAGCAAAAGGTTTTTGTTCAGACTTTCAGAAAGCAATTCCAATGGAAAAACCAAAGTTAAAAATCAGCCACCTATTTTTCCTTCAGTCCTGCCTTTGCCTGGGTCCTCTCAACCCTTAACTTTTTAGTTCCACATTGAGAATTTAAAAGAAAGAAAAATAAAAGGCAGCTCAAGTAAAATCTGGGCCTCTTACTTTAAGACAGGGAGGTCTGGAATTCCAAGCAGAACTCACCCAAGTCCACCCGATGCAAAACTAGGAGCTGGTAGATCACAATGGGCCCGTGCTGGTACCTAGTTGAGCCTAGCTCAGGGGTGGGCAAACTTTTTGACTGGAGGGCCACAATGGGTTCTTAAACTGGACCGGAGGGCCAGAACAAAAGCATGGATGGAGTGTTTTTGTGAACTAATATAAATTCAAAGTAAACATCATTACATAAAAGGGTACGGTCTTTTTTTTTTTTTTTTTTTTTTTTTTTTAGTTTTATTCATTTCAAACGGGCCGGAGTTTGCCCATGGCTGGTCTAGCTGGTCCTGGGTGGGCTTCTTCGGAATCCTACACCAAGTGAATGTCAACATAAGAAAAATCCAAACCTGTAATAATTTTTGTGAGTTTATTTGAGCCAAACTGACAGTTATTGCCAGGGAGAAACACCTCAACAGATTGAGAAAATACTCCAGAAAATGGCAGTTTTGCACCTTATTTTATACATAACAATCATAAAAGGAGGCGTGAGTGGGTTACATGGAATCCATTGGTGATAGATTAGGGAGGTGGAAGAAAGGAAAGTGGTGGAGGAGGTACCTCTGGAATTGGATAAAATGTAAAATGAGAGACATTTCTTTTCCATAGATGGGTACAGGATAGTCAGCAATCAACAACTCCATAACGGTAACAATGAGGGGATGTGTGGTCTCTGCCCTGGTATGGTGGTTGTGCTTTGAGGAATACGGAGGGGGAAGGAAATCACTTTGTAATTCCAAAGGCATGTTATCCTAGATGCAAAAAGAGACAGGCTCAGTTAAGGTGAATACTGCCCTAGCCGGTGTTTTGCTCAGTAGTTAAGAGCATCAGCCCCAGGACTGAAGGGTGGTGGGATCAGTTCTGATCAAGGGTACATTCCTTGGTTGCAGGCTGGATCCTGAGCTGGGTTGGAGTTTATGTGAGAGGCAGTCAATCGATGTGTTCCCTCACAACGATGTTTCTCTCTGTCTTTCCCCTTCCCTTCCACTCTAAAAAAAAAAAAAAAAGTGAAGATTGATCTTTGTTAGGGTAAAATACTGCCCTAGGACATGACTACCCAGCATGAATTGCTTTTAGTTAGAAAGTTTTAATTTCAGACCATCCTATGTAGTTACTTTAGATCTTTGTAAGGCTACCACTGAAGTCTCCCCTGAGCTTGTCAGGTTTAGTATGTGACCCCTTTTCATCCACACTGTAATATGTTGAGATTTGGGAGATTCTGGGGATGGGGTGAATATGTATGTATGGGTCAATTTTGCCTATGAGAGGGATGTAGCCCTACTGACACAATGATTTTATTTTGGCCCTGTGAGACCTATGTTGGACTTCTAGCCCATAGAACTATAAAATAAAGCATTTTTGTTGTTTTTAGACACTGATCGTAGTCATTTGTTACAGCAGATGTAGAAAACTAATATAGTCGATGGCCATTAATTGCGTTAGTTTGGTAAGAAACCAAGGAAATTAAGAAAGCCTGAAGGCATGCCCTTCACAACTGAATATATATGGATGGCCAATAAGCACATGGAAATGTACTTAATATAAATAATTACGAGAGAAATGCAAATTAAAACCTCAGTGAGATATTATTCTATACCCACTAAAATGATTAAAATAACAAAGCCTGGCAATACCAAAATCAAAAAGCCTGCTTCATTATCAGGTATATGGAACAGTTGAAACGCTCATACGTTGTAGATGGGAATGTAGTGTTGACGTAAGAACATTCAAACTGTGTAGAGAATTTTTGTAAGTTTATTTAAGCCAAACTGATGACATCAGCGGGGGGGGGGGGGGGGGGGCGTGATTGTAAACACTCCAGAGCCGTAATTTTCAATCTTTTCCATCTCATGGCACACATAAACGACTAAAATTCTGTGCCACACCAAAAAATATACTTTTGTCCACCTGACAATAAAAATAGATGTAATTTAAAGAAAAAGGGTATAATTTTGATTCATTGACACTGGACGGCTATTGTGTTGGCTGTTGTCATTTTTTTGAGGATCTAAGGGCAAAGAGGTCAGTGCCCCTGACTAAATGATCAAGTATTGCATGTTTTAAAAATTCTTGTGCCATACCAGTTGAAAAATCACTGCTGCAGAGAATAACAGTCTTGCAGTTTCTTTTATGCATTTGGAATTAAGGTGGGAAGGTAAGGAAGATTACATCAGGACCGTATAAGGTCCCTGAAATCATTTGGTCTGGCCCTGCCAAGGCAACCACAAGTGGGACTCGAAATTCAATAAATCTAGGAGCTTTTTTCATAGCAACATAAATTTATATTAAGTGAATTATATTAAGCCAATGATGTTATAAATACCCAAATGGTCCTTGGCAGAAAAAAGGTTCCCCACCGCTAGAGTACAGGAAGGTGGGAGAAAGCAAGGTGGAGATTAGATTACAGGACAGTTTTTAAGATTATGTGCTCTCTTGAGGATGGTTAGGCTTATTTTAAAGATGTGTTAACCTAGATGCACAATGGCCAGGCTTGCTTAAAGCAAAGATAACCCCCCCCCACCCCCCCAGAGAGAGGAAGGGAGAGGGAGAGAAAAACATCAATGATGAGAGAAAAATCATCGATCAGCTGCCCCCTGCATGTCCTCCACTGGAGATCTAGCCTGACACCTGGGCATGTGCCCTGTCTGGGAATCAAACCATGATCTCCTGGTTCATGAGTCAATGCTCAACCACTGAGCCACAGGCAAGAAAAACCTTTTATTAGAAAGTTACATGCCTGGAGCATGACTACTCACCATGACCTGCCCAGTTAGGAATTTACAATCAGATAATCCTATGAGGTTAATTTTCATAGAACCTCCTCCTTTTTTGTCCACAGTAGAATGGTCCAATTGTCTTAGAAAAACTTTACCCATTTCTTAAAGTTAAACATACACTTGCTCTGTGACCAGCAATCCCATTGCTAGATTTTACACAATAAAAATAAAAATATATGGTCACAGAAAAGACTATAAGCAGATTATTTAGCATCTTTATTTGAGATTGCCTTAAACGGGAAACAACCCAAAAGTTCATCAACAGGTTAATGGGTAAACAAATTGTGGTATATTAATACAGCGGACTACTCCTTGGCAATAAAAAGGAACAAATTGCTTATTTGGGCAACAACACGAATACATTTCTAAACATTATGTTGGAACAAAAGAAAACCGGTGATTCTATTTATGTGATTCGAAGACCAGCCAAAACTCAGCGGTGGTGATAGAAGCCAGAAGTCTAGTGCGTCGGGGGGAATTGACTGGAAGTAGGCCTGAGAGAGTTTTCTGAGACGCTGGGATTGCTCAGTGTTTGGAGTGGAGGTTACAGGAGTGATCCCGATTGCTAAAAACATCTGAGCACTTCAGCTGTGCATTTTTAATTATGTATAAAGTCTAACATTTAAAGACAAACTAACACATGAGCTTTGGTTAAAGATGGTCATCTGTATTGACAGTGTGGTTCATCCCACTTTACCCCACTCTGATGAGACAACCCAGGAAAGATGTACCTGAAGATTGCTTAGAATTCCGGAATTGAGTCCTGAGGAAGGATCTCACTCACATTAGGGAGTAGCAGTGGCCCGTGGGCTGGGGCTTGGGTATCAGTATGTGATAGGTTCCATCCCTTGTCTCAGAAAATCGAATGACCAGTTCATAAACCATAATTTAGGAGGAAATATATTGGTTGTAGAAACTGTTGTCTGGCAGGCAGTTTTGAAATCAATTGCTGGGATACTGTGAGGATTTGGGTAGGGGGAGGGCAATATTCTGAGGTTCCTGAGGGAATAAGAAGCTAAGTTCATCCACTTACTTGGAAAGAGATATTCCAGCCTGAAACAGCTTTTCTACTTGAATGATGGCCAGCTTTCTGGGCTTCCCTTAGCGCAGTCAAGTTAAGACATAAAATTAACCATCACAGTGGGTTTAATGGGTGTTGAGAACCTTTCTGTATGCTGCTTCCCTTCCCTCTCGTGCCCAGTTGACAAGGAGACTGCCCTGATTTATTTGGGTTAATAATACCTATTCTCTTTTAAAATGAAATTGTGGAAGATTTTTGAGAAATGATGATGAATATGATGCCAAGTCTTAAAACTTCCTTCTCAAAGCCTAATAAAATGAGTAACTATGAATAAAAGGGAAAGCTGGGGGCCTTATAATTCTAGCTGAGATGGAGTAAGGACACTGCAGGCTTACTCTCCCTTGATTACAACAAATCGTCTGGATCAAAGTACAAAAAGCAGATACCTAAGGCCCCTGAAAAGTGTATACAGTAATAGCAGGTGAATTTGGGGAGAGAAAACAGTAATTAATGAATAACCAATATGGTAACAGTGAGTTTCATGGTTATTTTTCCTCTTCATACTCTGGGTTTGACCCAAGGGCAGGCTAAACAGGGGAACTGTCTATTGACAGGGTCAACAAAGAGACAGAAGCCCATCTCTGTGGCCTGAGCACCAGCTTAAAGAAAGGCCCCTATAAGCTGAAGAGCATGGGGGAGAATCCTTGTTTGTTTTAGTTTCTGTTTACTTTCGGGTCCTGCCCTGAGGCCAGCCCCAATTGTGAAACAACTTTACTGTGGTCTGAGCAGTGTTGCAGACACCTAAAAACTGTGAGATAAAATCTGTCCCTAAGGAAAGGGAACCTTTGTGTGAAGAGGGGGGGGAAATTTTTTGGTCTTCTACTTCTATATCTTGAGGACCTGCTTGCACAGAATTGTTCAGATGCACAGGGAGCTAAAACTGAGAGAATCCCATATTCCTGACTAGAAGAACTGTGAAAAGGAGCCCTTGAGAGACGAGTGTGGGAGCAATGACGTGCACGAGAGATCAGGCAGAGCTTGTTGTCTGAAGCTAACTGGGTGGTTTGCTTGCTGAAACAAAAGGCAACATTCCTCAGAGACTTAACAGGACCCAGTCTCCTGACAATATTAAAAATGTCCAGCTATAATCCAGTATTAGTCAACCAGGAAAGACTGACCAATTCTCAAGAGAAAAGGTAATCAAGTAGATGCCAACCCCCAAATTACCTAGATTTGGGGGTAAAAACTTGAAAGCAGCTAGTGCAGGCATGCTCCATAAAGGTGAACACTGTTGAGATGAATAGAAAGTAATTCTTAGCATAGTTATATGTAAAAAGAACTAAATGAAAATTTTAGAAATGACAAAGTAGGATATGTGAAATAAAATTCATTGGCTGGCCTCAATAACAGAATGGCTTTGTCAGAGGAAAGGGCCCGTGAGCTTGAAGATAATTCCGTGAATTAGTTCCAACTGAGAACAAAGAGGAAAAAGTAAAATAAGCCTCCTGTTTGCTTTTTGTTTTTTAAACATATTTTATTGATTTCAGAGAGAAAGGAAGAGGGAGAGAGAGAGAGAGAAACATCAGTGATGAGAGAGAATCATTGATTGGCTGCCTCCTGCACGCCCCTCACTGGGGATGGAGCCTGCAACCCAGGTACATGCCCTTTACCAGGATTGAACCTGGGACCCTTCAGTCCACAGGCCAACACTCTATCCACTGAGTCAAACCAGCTAGGACAGCCTCCTATTTTTAAAAGCTCTTTTGCTGGGCATAGCATTCTGGATTGACAGGTTTGTCTGCTTTCTTTCACTCCTGTAAAGTTGTATTGATTGTTCTAGGGATCATTCTAGTATCATTTCCCTTCAGTCTGAAATACTTAATTTAATATTTCCTTAGAAATATTTCATTTAATTGTGACGAATACTCTTCGTTTACCTTCATCTGAGGAAGTCTTTATTTCACTTTCACTCCTAAAAAATATTTTTAGTAGCTATGGAATTCTGGGTTGTCAGTTTCTTTTGTTTTAGCATTAAAAAGTTGGTGTCCCATTCATTGTCTTCTGACATCTGTGTTTCCTGATGAAAAATCTACAGTATTTTCAGATAAGTTCCCCTATTTGTAATGTGTCATTTTTTCCTACTGCGTTCAAGAGTTTTCCTTTATTTTTGGTTTTCAGCAGTTTTGTTAGGTACTTGGGTGTGGAATTCTTTGAGTTTGTTTTGTATATGATTCACTAAGTTGCTTGAAACTAGAAAGTTATGTCTTTCTCCAAATTTAGAAGTTTTCAAACATTATTTATTCAAAAAGTTTATTTTTGGCACCAATCTCCTTTCTCCTCTTCTTCAGGTATTCCAATGACATTGATGTATTCCCATAGGACATAAAATTAACATACAAAAATCAGTAGCCTTCATGTAAACAAGCAACACACAGAACCTCACTACAACAACACATAAGATTAAACACTTAGGAATAATTTTGACAATAAATGCACAAAACTTATATGAAGTAAAAAAAATTTAAGCCCTGAAAGACTCAAAGTATATTTGAACAAATGTAAAGATACCTGCTGTTTTTGAATAGGTCAACATTATAAAGATTTTAATCCTCCCTAAATTAATTTGTAAATTCAGTGTAATCCCAGTAAAAAAAAAAAAAAAGGCCTCTATTATGGATTTAGAAAATTTGATACTAAAATTCATGTGGAAAAGCAAGCAGGTTGGAGATAACTGGAAAAGGAAAACCATGGGGGAGGGATTACTTCTCCCAGCCTGTAAACATTAAGGCCTGTAAAGTTAAAACTGTGGTGGTACTGACACATGAATAGACAAATACACCAATGGAATAAAACATGTGATGACTGTAACGTTTCACCTCTGCCATGCTGATCTGCATTTTCCAGAATTCTCTGATACAAATGGAAAGTACAGAATTAAACCCAAATATACGTGGAAATTTAGTATTTGACAAAGGTGGCCTCTCTCTCTCTACTCACTGGGGTAAACTTGTATTTTTCAATACATGATTCTGGGACAACTGAATAGCCGCTTGGAAAAGTTAAAATCAGATCCATATTTTACATCATACACATGAATAAGCTCTAAATGGATAAGGAATATAAATAAAAAAGTAAAACCATGCAAGTACTAGAAGAAAACATGAGTGTATTCCTCTTTAATGATAGTGTAGGGCAATGGTCGGCAAACTGCGGCTCGCGAGCCACATGCGGCTCTTTGGCCCCTTGAGTGTGGCTCTTACACAAAATACCGACTTCTGCGCATGGGCCACGAAGTTTCAGTCGCACTGTACGTGCGCGCCCGCACGTGGTATTTTGTGGGAGAGCCACACTCAAGGGGCCAAAGAGCCGCATGTGGTTCGCGAGCCGCAGTTTGCCAACCACTGGTGTAGGGAAAGGCTTTGTTAATTATGACTAAAATTCCAGGAACAATGAAAGAAAAGACTGATAAATTTGATTATATAATTTTTTTAAAATTACATGGGAAACCACTGTAAAATATAGGACGAATAAGGGGCTTGCATTAGTCCAAGTTGTGGTACCCAGTTATTCTTAATTTATTGCCATGGTGTTCTATACGACATTGCCATGTATTTCATGGCAGAAGCGGCATGACAGTGGCTCAAGACTAGCAGATCCAATAGTTTTACCATGTTCTGCTTCTAGGAGCAGACACCCCAGTGCAGTGATGGGATAGCCTACTGAATACTCACTGAGGTAGTAGGCTGCAGATAGGACCCTGTTAGGTTGGGGAATTCTCTTCCAGGATGCAGGCCAGGCTATGGTACTGTCACCAATAGATACATTTGGTTACTTAAAAATATATAGATATCTAAAATTAAAAAATAATCTGCCAATCGGAAAGATTCTCAAGTTATGTTATTAAGTAAAAAAGGAAGGTACCAGAAGAGTGGGGACCCCATTAGCATGCATTTTAATAAGTCTCTGTGGTTTTCCATATATTTTTAAAACTGTGGTACTATAGGCTAGGGTGCATGAGGGAAGACTTAGACTTGATATTTTTTACCTTTATGAATATTTTGAAAGTGTATCTGTTACATAAATGAAATACTTTTATAATTGAAAAAAGAATGAAATTGAAGGACTAACAGTTATTCACAACTCTCTTCTTGGTGTCCTAATGGAGTACGTTGGAGGTGTGGCCATGAGGGGAGCTGAGCGAGGGAGATGGGTAGTCATGTTAGGGGTAGTGTCAGTGCACGAGGATGAGTGAAGGAAGGGTAATAGGGTGAATAACATAAAGGCCAAACATCTCTTTAAAGTATAAACATAGAATTTAGTAGCTCAGTCCACACTACTCTGGCCTGTTTTTGAAATGAGGCAGAAAAGTCTAAAGTCATTGACAATTGTTATTTTATAAAGCCATGGCTGGAGAGAGTGACCTCATCATTTCAGTCAGTTCAATTACTTTTTTAAGTTTTTAATTTATTGATTTGAGAGAGAGAGAAATAAAAGAAACATTGATTTGTTGTTCCACTTGTTTGTACATTCATTGGTCAGTTCTTGTATGTGCCCTGACCAGATATTAAACCTGCATCCTTCATGTATCAGGACTATTCTCTAACTGAGCTACCCACTGTGTCAGTGTCCCCTCTGCCATGTGAGGGCCAGTGTCTTTTAAAGAGTTACGTCTGATAATGGTGGGTTTTTAGGATTTGGGGAGATTTCAGCCCAGGGCTCTGAATAATATCTCATCTTTATTTTTTATTTAAAAAATATTTTTATTGATTTCAGAGAGGAAGGGAGAGGGAGAGAGAGACAGAAACATCAATACCAATGATGAGAGAGAATCATTGGTTGGCTGCCTACTGCATGCCCCAACCTGGGGATCGAGCCTGCAATCTGGGCATATGCCTTGACCAGGAATCAAACCGTGACCTCCTGGTTCATAGGTCAGTGCTGAACCACTGAGCCACGCCGGCTGAGCATCTTTATTATTTTTATGCCAATTGTCAATATCTAAAATATGGTTTATGTGGTTATTATCTCTCTGTTACTGCTAGAATATAAGCTCCATGAAGGCAAAGACTTTGTTTAGCTCGCTGCTGTCTTCTACCCAATAATTTAATGTTTATCCAAAGAAGACACTCAATAAATATTTGTTCAATCAATAGCTGTGTTGAGATAGTTATGGGGTTAAGTGGAATTAGCTAAGGCTGGACTCCACAAGAGGGAAGACTTGACTCTAATTGATTTCACAGTAACTAATTTCATTTTTCTTAGTCTCACCAAGGACATGACAGGAAAGGAAGATGTGTACCGGGGCCCGGCCATCAGGGCTCTCTGCAGAATCACTGATGTAAGTTCTTGTTTTGCTGGGGTGTTGAGCGGGAGGGCGAGGGAGGGGGGCGGTGTGTGGTGGTGGTGTCACTGTTTATCTGCAGGAGGCCATGTAATTGAGTAGGATTCCCTAGTCTGGCTCTGTGAATCTTCAGTACAGGCACACCACCTCGTTTTACTGTGCTTCACAGATACTGCATTTTTTTTTTTAGACATAATGCTATTCTTACACACTTAATGACTACAGTATAATGTAAACATAACTTTTATATACTCTGGGAAACCAAAAGAATTCATGTGACTTGCTTTATTGTGATACTTGCATTATTGCATGGCCTGGAACCTGCAGTATCTCTGAGATATGTCTGTGTAAGAGAAACAGGACCACCAGAAAGGCTTTTGTGGTTCCAGGCTTCTTTTCTTTCAAATGTTTTTTTCCTTTTGTTTATTTAGAGTAGTCTATTTCTTTCTCTGTTTGCCCTCATAGACTTTTGTTATAGCCAGGGCACATTGCTTACAGGAAACAAAAAAAAAAAAACATTTGAATTTAGCTTTAAAAAGAAGTGTTCTTACAAAATATAGAGCGCTCAGAATTTGAGGTACAACTTAGAACCAGAAGCCAGCGCAAGAAAGGAACCCAGCGGCAAGATTTCTTAGATACTCACTGTTATGATCCATCATTTGCCAGACTCAAGCCTCGTCATTCAAATAGTTCAGGAAGACAACCTGGTTAGTCATCAGCCAGCCTAGTAGCTTGTATACACCTGTATCTGACTCAGTCTGTTACATCTGGAGAGATGAGGGTACATAGTGTGCTAGGATGTCCATTTCTTGGAACTGTGAGTAGGAAAGGTTAAAATGGAGGGCAGGCTGGGCATTGATAAACAAATTAAATAATATTCCAGGTATACTAATGCATGGGTAGATGTTTGTAATCCTCTCAAGTTTTAAAACTTGAGCAGGATCAAATGGTAAATCTGGATTCTAGAAGGAATAATAGAAATGCTTTAATATTTTAATAAAACAGTTACTCAGCTATTTTATTGTGGTTATTTTTGTTTTTAGCATTAAGTGGGTGACATAAGACTTGATGATACCAGTGCTAGCAAAAGGACTCTCTTCTAAAAATCTCTTTCAGTCTGTTTATATATCTTCATGGGCCAGCACCTTTCCAGTGCTAAGCTTTCTTCCAGTTAAATTAAAAAGAACTTTATTTTCAGAGGATTTTGTATTGAGAGTTCACTATAGTGGTATATCAAACATTTAATTATGTAAATAAAATAATCAGATTACACTTGACTTGTAAGACTCTCTGGGATCCATATAAAATAGATCCCCTTCACATACAGCAGTGGTTCTCAACCTTCTGGCCCTTTTAATACAGTTCCTCATGTTGTGACCCAACCATAAAATTTTTTTCGTTGCTACTTCATAACTGTAATGTTGCTACTGTTATGAATCGTAATGTAAATATCTGATGTGCAGGATGGTCTTAGGCGACCCCTGTGAAAGGGTCGTTCGACCCCCAAAGGGGTCGCGACCCACAGGTTGAGAACTGCTGATATAGAGGAATTTTCAGGACTTCAAAAGCACCTTTCGTCCTCATCTAGGAGTTTCCTTTACAACATCCTTGGTAGGTTGAACCCTGCTTATGTGTTTCCTCAAATCGGAGCTCTCCACTTTGAGACAGTTTATTTCATTGTTGAATAGTTATTTGTCTTCCTTACATATAGATGTCCCTCCTTGAAGCTCCCACTGGGTTGGCTGGGTTCTGCTGGATGGGCTATGATTACTCTATTATATACTAATCCTTTTTAATGCAGTCTAAGTATTTACACAGAAACTAATATATGACTGGTTTTCGTAAATTATTTTGAAGTGGTAATATAGTGTGAAAATGTTTTGCTTCAACAACTTTTCTCTCTGAATTTTATTAGGGAACATTGCTGCAGGCCATTGAAAGATACATGAAGCAGGCCATTGTGGATAGAGTCCCCAGTGTATCCAGCTCAGCACTGGTGTCTTCCTTAGTAAGTGAGCAAGACAGTGGCTGCCTAGTTCTTACGCATGGTTCAGTTTCTAGTTGCAAAAGCGAAGTGATTCTCTCACAAGTGAAACATTAAAAAAATATGTGTATATCTCTATTGTTTTATCCAAGAATGTTTTGTCTGCCAGGGGAGTATTGAGCAATTAAAATGGGCAGTTAAAAACATGAAATTGTCATGGGCTTGTAAGGTTTTGGTAATCAGAAAGTTTTGTTTTACACATAATAAAGATGGGCGGTATGGGTCAGGGAAAGACAGGGAAGAAACTGAGGGTTGATCTCTCTTATTTTTTTTAAAAAAAGTATTTATTTATTTTAAGTGGGGAGGGGGGGGAGAGAGAGAGAGAGAGAGAGAGAGAGAGAAATTTGAACCTGCAACCTTGGCCTAGAATATGATGCTCTAACCCACTGAGCTACCCAGTCAAGGCTCTCAATCTCTTTTTTTTTTTAAATCTTCTGTTATGACCTGCACTTTTACCTCTTGCCTCTTGGTTCTCTGCTTTCCTTCACAGTGTCCTTCAATCCAAAGTCTCCTGTCCCACTTCAAAAATTTTCTCCCAGGAAGTAGCCTGTTCTTTTTCTTTTTTATCAAAACAAAATTTATTACTTACAATCTATCACACTGCATTTAATTAACATTGATTACTAATGTGTAAATGGATTTAATCATCTGAATCACAGGAGTTACCTGGTTCTGGAATATAATTGACCAAGAGAATATAGTGGCTCTCTGGTTTTTTCTTCTAGGTGAGTTTCCTAGAAGTAGAACTTATAATGTTAACATTATTTAAGTACTATCCATCCCTTCCTGTCCCTCCCCTCTCCTTACTTCCTTTTACACATCTCTCTGGGCCCACAGGCATATGTTACTCACCTTTCTAGGGAATCTTGGAGAAAGTACTTTTGGTTTTATTACTTGCCTCAGGAGTAGAGATTTGAAATAGACTTATGAAGCTACAAAGTTGTTTCTTTTCTTTTTTTTAAATGTCTTTTGGAAAAGGAACTCATGCTTCTAAACTTCCAGTGACCTTGCCTTATCTATTCTCATTTTTTTCTGCCCTTAGCACCTGATGAAGATAAGCTATGATGTAGTTAAGCGCTGGGTCAATGAAGCCCAAGAAGCTGCTACAAGTGACAATATTATGGTCCAGGTATGGATATTGAATTATTTTAGCTTCTGTCTCAAGATCAGCTTTCTTTAACCCTACATTGCAAGGGCAATTTATTGATTCCAAAAAATGAGTATTAGCTAAAGGCTAATATTAAGCAGCCTGTAGTGCATATTCTCAAGTAGGTATCCCACTAATTATGATTACTACCATAGGCCCTGCTAGTGTTCAATTGGAGCTGTAAGAAGGTTAGAGAAAGCTTCTTATATTCAGTAGCAGTTTGAAAGGCTCATTCCAAAGGTCCTTCACAGTGCATTTCAATCCTTTATTTGAAAAATAAATTGTGAAGAAGGATGTTCAATTCCAGGCTTTTCAGGCCTTGATTATAGTAAACATTATAACAACAGTAAAGAGTAATTTTTACATTGTGAAACTTTAGTACCATTTTGTTGGAAATATCTCCTTTTGATATTCATTAGGCTGTTCCTAATTAAAAGGAACAAGGTTAAATCCTTAACTGGCAATTTTATGTAAAGTACCCCATTTGTGTTTGAGAGGGTACTTATTTATCCCCTTTCTGTGTTTATAACTTCTCATATTATTAGCATACTCAGTTATGAGGAAACACAGTAGTTATTTTTCTCATGGGAAATATTCTCACTCTCCTAATTCCATTATTGTGCCTTTACACAAAGTGCCGTGATAATATTCGTGCACTCCTAAAGCCTTCTTCAGGAGATGTGATCCCTTAACTTCTGACATGGTCACAGGTGATTTAAAGCCACTCGAAGGCCTGCCACACTGGTAAAGCCATGGACCTGACACCTTTGTACTAAGGATGAGTGGGGCAAGGCTGACCTGCCAGATGTACCCTCAGATTGTATGTTACCTTCTTAAGACTTCTCCAATCTAAATTTACACTTTCTGGGGATAAATTTGAAACTCCTATCCTTTCAGTCTTTCCTGTGTTTGATTCAAAGTGAAAAAGCTATACTATCTGTATACTTTTGACCTGAGAATCTTTTGATTAAAAATCTAGTTCCATACGATTCTACTTTCATGTAATTTTGTCTTCTTCCTACTCAGTTTCATGTACGATTCTACTTTCATGTAATTTTGTCTTCTTCCTACTTAGTTTTATGTATGTTACATTCTTTTTCTTATTCTTTAGTACCATGCATTGGGAGTCCTGTATCACCTTAAAAAGAATGATCGCCTTGCTGTTTCTAAGATGTTAAATAAGTTTACAAAATCCGGTCTCAAATCACAATTTGCTTACTGCATGCTGATCCGAATTGCCAGTCGCTTACTAAAAGAAAATGAAGAGGGGTAAGTGTCTTCATCTAAACTTAAGTAATTTTTCCTTTGCTGGTAAATATGCCTCAGAATTTATTTCCTTAATGAATATTTTTTGGGCATTGCTGACTTTACAGATTTTATATTTTCTGGATTAAAAAAAATCATGGAATTCCAAGTAAAACAACTTCTAAAAAAATTTAATATATGCTCTGGTATATGTATTTAATAGATTATGATTATTAATAGTATAATAACACATTGACCCGAAACAAAAAATCCTTAAATGTGGAAACTGGAAGTAACATTAAGAATCTTTTTTATCCTTTTTATTTTTATAAAAGAGACTATTGAAGTATTGTATTTCATTATTTATTTAAATTATTTAAAGGGCAAGAGGGAGAAAAATAGAATTACATATGTAAGGTTCTTATATTTTTCATGAAGCGGTATTATTTGATGGTAGTCTGTGGTAATATAAGGATAAGTACTGTGATCTCTTGAGTACCCACTAAAAACACCTGAAAGATATAAGGTAAATGTTAACAGAGAAGATAAAATAGAATATCCAAAAATATTCAGTAGAGCTTCCTACAGTGGTGGAGTAGCTTGGTCATATTAGCCCTCTTGCAAATAATGATTATATAATCAGTATAAAACTATTACCCCCCCCCAAAAAAAAAAAAAACAAAAACAAAAACAAAACAACAAACACACGAAAAAACAAGAAACCCCACAACTATTTGGAAGTACTGGTGATTCGTGAAAAGGAGGCAAAAACTGGAGGGAAGTTGATGCCTGGACAGCCGAAGCTACACTGGGTGAGATTTGGGTATTTCTGGGTAGTCTCCTAGGGCAGTTCCCAATTCCCAGGTGGGATCACAGGAAGATATAGTATTTACTGGACAGAGGGGTCAGAACACAGTTTGAGATTAGAAGAGTGATGAAAACTTAGGGTGGAAAACCTGGAAAGGAGGGAACCACAAATGGGTGAGCCTCAAAATCAATTTTAATCTACAAAAATCCTTGGTTGGCCCATGAACTGTGCACATACAGGGGAAGACTGTAGGAAACCTGGTGAACAGTAGTAGCTCTGAGCTGAAAGAACTCAGTGGAGAATTCAGTTGCAGCTCACTCTGGAGGAAATAAAGTTTGGAGTTTGAGCCAGGTTGACTGCCTGGTAGAGAAACATCATGCATTCTGGAGTCTTTACCTCGTGTCGTTCAGTGTCTGTAGTCATGTCCCACACAATGCTGTTTTGGTCAATGATGGACCAGATACGATGGATTATAATAAAGCTGAAAATTTCCTATTGCCTAGTGATGTAGCTGTCATCATGTGATAGCGCCACACATTACTTGCATGCTTGTGGTGATGCTGATGTAAACAAACCTACTACATTGCCAGTCATGTAAAAGTATAGCACATACAGTTATGTACAGCGCCTATTATTTGACAATGATATTAAACAGCTATGTTACTGGTTCATGTACTTACTAGACTTTTTATTGTTAGTTTTGGAGGCACTCTTTCTACTTATAAAGAAGTAAGTTTGCAGTAAAACAGTATGTTATGTTATGCAGCAGCAGCTCATTTTTATGGGTCTCTTGATTGTATTATTTTCTCTTGTGCTTGATTTAATTTGATGTTATTTTGTTCATCATGGCCGCTAAGCATACAGAATCCACTACTATTGTTGCCAGTAAGACGTTATGTTGAGTGGTTGACCTAGAAATGACATTGAAAGTGATTGAAGATGTGAAGGTGGGAAGTCAGTGATGGTTATTGCTCATCCGTCAGGCATGTCCCATCTATATAATAAAAGCCCAGCAACCATTAAGATGGAATGACCAGAACGACCGGTCGACCAGTTGCTATGATGCTCATTGACCACCAGGGGTCGGGCGCTCAATGCAGGAGGAGGGGAGGGAGGTGCAATGAGGCCTGGAGGTGCATGCTATCGCCCAGGGATCCCAGGAACTGCAAGCCCGGAGCTTGCTTTCCAATAAAAAATAAACTGAAAAAACAAACAAAAAAACGGCCCAATGCCACCACCCTGGGAAGAACGGCTCCAGGAGGGAAAGGCTTCCCCAGACCCCACCTAGCCTAGCTGGTGTGTCGCGGGCTCGCAAGGACTCACCTGTGACATGCAGGAAGAGCAGCCCCTCTGACTCCGAAGCCAGTCGCACCAACAGCTGCTCCCTGCCCAGCTACACGGTGAACTCAGCGCTGCTGGGCTGCCTCGGCTCTAACTTCCAGCTTCTGGCTTCCTGCCTGCCCCTTTGTATACTACATGTGTTTGGAGGCGTGGCTTCAGCCTCCCCGGCCAATAGTGCCACAGCACAGCCAGAGAGTGGCAGGTCATGGCCAGCAGGGCTACCTGGGCATTGATTTGGCCTCTGACTGACATCCATGTGCAGTTACACTGTGTGTTTATATTTGTAGGGAAGCAGGGCAGCCCACTTCTGCCACTCGCCTCACCTTCTAGGTTAAGAAAGGCTGGCTGATCTCCGTGTTTCTCCTATCCAGAATCAAAACCTCTTGGGGATGAATGATCCCAGCAATGGCTCCACCACACACTTGGTGTGACTGTCACAGACATTCCCAGTCATTACAGCCCATTCCTCAGCCCCCAGTGCCTGCTCCACCCACTGCCACTCCTCACCTGTCACTTCCTGAAGACTACCTGATGTTATCCTATTAGAAATGTGAGCAAGATCTCAAATGCCCCCCTGGCAATAGCTCCCTTGCCTTACCTTTCTTCCTCTAAAAACCTTGCATTTTAAAAATATATATTTGGTTGATTTCAGAGAGGGAAATAGAGATAGGAACATCAATGATGACAGAGAATCATTGATTGCCTGCCTCCTGCACGTTCCAAAGTGGGGATCGAAACCTCCCCCGGTCCCTCCTCCCATCCCTCCCCTGGCCAGCAGGCCCCCGGTGGCGCTGTGGCACCAAGGGAAGGAGGAGGGGGGAGGCTGGGAACCGCAGGGTGGTGGGGTGCTGAGGGCAGTGTCGGAGTCTGGCGTCTGTTCCTTCTGCGCCCGGCCCAGCAGTAGTAACCTCCTCTCCTGACCCCGCCGGGGCCTTTGGGCCCCAATCAGCCTGGTCCTGATCGCCTGCCAGGTCTAGGTACCCCACCCGTGCATGAATTTCGTGCACCAGGCCTCTAGTCCTATATAATAAAAGCCTAATATGCAAATCAACCAAACGGCGGAATGACCAGTGGTTGCTATGATGCACACTGACCACCAGGAGGCAGACACTCAATGCAGGAGCTGCCCCCAGCCTGCAGGCCTGAGGCCAGCCAAGGCGGTTGCCAATGGGGGCCCCCCAATTGCCCTTCCAGTTGCCCCAAAGAGGGAGGCAACTGGCGGTGGGGGAGAGGCCGGCGAGTGGCCAGCTCCAGGCCGGCTAAGGCTGGTGCCAGTGGGGGCCCCACAATCGCCCCACCAGTCACCCCACAGATCAGCCTTCATTGTCAGCCAGGTCTAGGGTCCCTACCCATGCATGAATTTTGTACATCGGGCCTCTAGTTCCACTATAAGAAGAACAAGAACAGTGTCTTGGCTGGTTTGGCTCAGTGGATAGAGTGTCGGCATGCAGACTGAAGGGTCGTGGGTTCATTTCAGGTCAAGGGCACATACCTCAGTTGCAGGCTCAGTCCCTGGCTTCAGTCAGGGCACGTGTGGAAGGCAACCAATTGATGTGTCTCACATTGATGTTTATCTCTCTGTCTTTCCCTCTCCCTTCCACTCTCTGTAAAAATCAATGGAAGTGTATCCTTGGGTAAGGATTAACAAAAAAACAAAAAACAAGAACAGTGACAGACGCTGTTAAATGATTTGCTTTATTGAAGGCAATGGGAATAACAAAAAATGTCAGATGTGGAGAAACTTCTAATGACCTGGATTAAAAGCTAGACATAGAAGTGTACTCCTCTCAGCATCATGATAATCATGACCAAAGCAAAAAAAATCCATGATGTTGAAAGAAAAGGCTGGACATGACTATCGCGTTGAATTTACCACTAGCTCTGGGTGGTTTAAACCAGTGGTTGCCAACCTTTCAGACCTCACGGACCACCAGTGGTCCACAGTCCACTGGTTGGCGACTGCTGGTTTAAATGATTAAGAATGGTTGTTCATTCCATAATGTGAAAGTGAGTGGTGAGTCTGCAAGTGCTGATGTGAAGGCAGCTGAAGAATTTTTGAAAATTCTAGATAAGCTGGTTGTGGAGGAAAGTGACTTTCCAGAGCAAATATTCAATATGGATGAAACCTCTCTGTTCTGGAAACGGATGCCTGAAAGGAGTTTCATCCATAGGAGACCAAGTCAGTGCCAGGTTTCAAGGCTTTTAAGGACAGGATAACAGTCTTGCTCGGGGCAGTGTCGCAGGCTGCAAAGGGAAACCCTGGATGATCTGGCACAGTGAGAACCCCAGTGCCCTCAAGCATATCAGTAAGCACACACTGCAAGCATACTACAGGGGCACTAAGAAGTCATAGATGACCCAGCTCTTCTTACAAGATATTCTCCTGAATTGCTGTGCCAGTGAAATGGAGAGGTACTGTTTAGAGAATAACATACCTTTCAAGATTTTGCTTATTGGACCTGGGATCCAAACCTTTTGTCTGTATTACATAGCATGCCAGCAGCAGGACTCTCCATGTGAGCTTCCATGGGTGGGGAGTACCAGTCCCTCTGCTGGCATGATGGGAAGGAGCTGAGTCCAAGCGTTGTGGTTGACTAGAATTGATTGCCTTATACCAAGCATGTCAGACTCAAAGGTAACACAGGCCAAATAACCAAGTTTTAAGTTTCTGTGGGCCGCAAAAAAACACACAAACAAAACCTTCAATTTTCATAGAAACGTAAGTTTATTTCGATGGAGACATGCTGAATACAAAGGGCTGAAATAAATGAGTCATCGTTAACATAAAATAATAGAACATTTTAGTAAAAATATTTTTTCTTGAACATTAACTTACCAGACACTGAATAACTGCACAAATTCATAAGCATAATGCAAATAAACCTACTTTTCTTGTTCTCCAAAAGCGAAATATTTTCCGTTGCACACACCAAACAATTTAGTACAAGACTAATGACATGGCAATCAGCTGCTAAAATATTCGCTGCTAGTATTAGTGGAGAGAAATGGTGTGCCTGCACGTAAGGCACGTAAGGGAAATGAATGCAACACGATTATAATAATCAGTCATTAGCGAATGTTGTAGTTTGTTATTAATAATCCTATATAATAAAAGCCTAATATGCAAATCAATTGAACAGTAGAACGACTGGTCGCTATGATGCACACTGACCACCAGGGGGCAGACGCTCACGCAGGAGCTGCCCCCAGCCTGTAGGCTCCGACTGGCAGTGGCAGCGGGGGGCGGGGCCAGCGAGTGGGCAGCACCAGGCCAGCCAAGGCGAGTGCCAGCAAGGGCCCCCCATTCGCCCTGCTGATCACCCCACAGATCAGCCCTGATTGCTGGCCAGGCCTAGGGACTCTACCCGTGCACGAATTTCATGCACCAGGCCTATAGTTATGTGTAACAGGATATTGTAGAAATTAAGTTACGAAATTTTTATTAAAATGTTTCTTACATGCTATTCTATTGGCTGGGCCACAAAAATATTTGTTGTGGGCTGCATGTGGCCTGCGAGTTTGACATGCTTGCTTACATATTTGGTTGAGTCCAGTTGTTTTGAGGTTCATAGGAATCCAACTTCTTTTTTTGGTAGCCAGCTGATCAGTTTTGGATAAAATTATCCTTATCCCTCACTGGTTAAACTCGTTAATTCTCAGAATTTCTCTGGCAATTCTTTTTGGTTTTGTATGTATGTTATCATAGATGGCATTTCAAAAAATTTATTTTTTATTATAAACTTCTCTTTTAGTATTGTATTGCCTTTACCACAGCCCATAACTTTTGGTATGTCATGTTTTTGTTTGTCTCATGGTATTTTCTAATTTCCCTTTTGATTTCTTCTTTGACCCATTGGTGGTTCAACAATGTGCTGTTGTTTAATTTCCACATATTTGTAAATTTTCTAGTTTTCCTCCTATTAATTGATTTCTAGTTTCATTCCATTGTGGTTGAAAAAGATACTTGGTATGATTTAAATCTTAAATGTATTAAGACTTGTTTTGTGTGGCCTAATGTGATTTTTATCCTGGAAAATGTTCTGTGTGCACTTAAGAATGGAATGTTCTGTGTGTAGGTCCATTTGATCATAGTGTTTCAGTTCATGAACAGAGACCGTTTCTTCATTTATTTAGACTTCACAGCAGGGTTTTGTAGTTTTCACTGTAAAAGTCCTGAATTATTTTTATTAAATTTATTTCTAAGTATTTTATTCGTTCTGATGCTATAAAAATAGAATTGCATTAATTTTGTTTTGGATTTATTGTTGGCAATAAATAGAAATACAGTTGTCTTGCATGTTGGTTTTGTATCCTGTAACCTCTGTATGGTCATTTACTTCTGTGTATGTGTGTTTCTTGGGATTTTCTGTGTACGGAATCATGTTGTTTGTGAAAAAGAGTTTTCTTCCTTTCCAACCGGGATATCTTTAATTAATTTCTTCCTCTCCTTCTTTTCCCCTCCCTTTCCCTTCACTCTAACATGAATTGATTTTTTGTTAAACCAATTTTGCATTCCAGGGATAAATACCACTTAATTATGGTACATAATTCTTTTTACATATTGCTAGATTCAGTTTGTTGATATTTTGTTAGGAGTTTTGTGTCTGTGTCAGGAGGGATATTGATTTGCAGTTTTTACATGAAAATTTGTTTTTGTTCGGGTAATATTGGCATCGCAACATTAGTTAGGAAGCAGTGTGCCCACCTTATTTTCTAAAAGAGTTTGTGAGGGATTGGTATTATTTCTTTACATATTTGATAGAATTAACCAATGAAGTCATTGGGACCTATGCTTTTCTTTGAGGGAAGATTTTAAATAACTAACTCATAGGTCTATTTAGATTTTGTATTTCTTCGTGAATCAGTTTTGGTAGTTTGGTATTTCTGGGAACTTGTCCATTTCATCTATGTTATTTCATTTGTTGGCATATAGTTTATTATATGCCTTTATAATCATTTCAATTCCTTTATGGTCAGTAATTTGTGTTGTTTCTGGTTGGTCTAGTTCAGTGGTCGGCAGCCTCATTAGTCAACAGAGCCAAATATCAACAGTACAATGATTGAAATTTCTTTTGAGAGCCAAATTTTTTAAACTTAAACTATATAGGTAGGTACATTGTTATTAACTTAATTAGGGTACTCCTAAGCTGGCCTTTGCTAAAAACGTCCTCAATCTGATTGAAGTACGTTCGCTGAGGTTGACCCCTTCCAACTCTCCAATCCACACTGGTCTTGTATACTTGTTTCGTCTTTCTCCTTTCGTTCATCCTTTCTAGATGTCCAAACCATCTCAACATACCTTTCTCAATCCTCGACACTACATCTTCTTTCACTCCACAACGTTCCCTAAAATTAACTTAATAAACTTTACTTAAAGTTTTAAGTCAACTTCGCACTGTACGTGCGTGCCCGCACGTGGTATTTTGTGGAAGAGCCACACTCAAGGGGCCAAAGAGCTGCATGTGGCTTGCGAGCCGCGGTTTGCCGACCACTGATCTAGTTGAACATTTGTCAATTTTGTTGATCTTTTCAAAGAACTAACTTTGGGTTTTATTGATTTTTAAAAATTATATTTCTTCATTCTAGTCCACTAATCTTTGCACTGATCTTTTAAAATGAAATTTGTTGGGGTGACATTGGTTAATAACATTTAAGTGTAAAGTGTACAATTCTCTAATATGTCATCTGTATATTGCATTGCATGCTCACCACCTACAGTCTAGTCTCCCTCCATCACCGTATATTTGGCCCCCTTTACCCTCTTCATTCTCCCCAAGCCCCTCTTTTTTTCTGGTAACCTTCTGTTGACTGCCTATGAGTCGGTTTGCTTTATTTTGTTCATTTGTAGCTTTCTGTTTTGTATTCCACACATGAATGAAATTATATAAAATCCATATTATTTCCATATGACTTACTTTGCTTGGCATGATACTTTGAAGATTCATCTATGTTGTCCCAAATAACAGTATTTCATCCTTTCTTATGGCTGAGTAGTATTCCATTGCATATATGTACCACATCTTTATTCTATCATCCATCAAAAAACACTTAGGCCCAGCTGGTGTGGCTCAGTGGTTGAGCATCGACCCATGCACCAAGATGTTGGTTCTGGTCAGAGCACATCCCCGGGTTGTGGCTTGTTCCCCAGTGTGGGGCGTGCACGAGGCAGCTGATCAATTTTTCTCTTTCCCTCTTCCTTCCTCTCTCAAATCAATAAAAACATGTTAAAAAAAAAGAAAAAGAAAAATGGGGAAGGAACACTTCTCAACACATTAAAAAAAAACAACAACCCCATTTAAGTTGCTTTCTTGTCTTGGCTACTGTGTATAATTCTGCAATGAACATATGGGTGCATATATCTTTATGAATAAATGTTTTCAAAATTTTCAGGTAGATACCCAGAAGGGGGATGCTGGGTCATATTGTATCTCTATTCTTAATTTTTTGAGGAACCTCCATACTGTTTTACATAGAGGATGACCTAATTTACATTCCCAATAGCAGTGTATGAGGGTTCCTTTTTTGCCTCATCTTCTCCAACACTTTTTATTTCTTGCCTTATTGATTAAAGCCATTCTAACAGGTGTGAAGTATTTCATTGTGGTTTTAATTTCCCTGTAGCTAGTGAGGTTGAGCATCTTTTCAGTTATGTTAGCCATTTGTATATCTTTGTGGGGAAAAGTGTCTGTTCAGGTCCTCTGCCCATTTTAAAAATAAGATTGTTGGGTTTTTGTTTTTTAGTTCTTTATGTATTTTGAATAAAACCCCTTATAGGAGGTATTGTTTTTAAATATCTTGTCCTATTCAGTTGGTTGCCTTTTTGTTTGTTTTTCTTAGATTTTTATTTTTACACATTCTTGTGACATTTCTCTTTGTAGGGAACAGAAGGTTAGCAAGGTAAGCCTTTTAGATGAGTCCATTCTCAATGTACATTTTAAACAAACAATATTGAGACAGCCAGTGGGAGGGTGAGAAACATTCCACAAATATGGTTATGTCTAAACAACAATAAATAGGAAAAGACAGTGTCCTCACCCCATCCAAGCAAAAAGTTGGTTTCCCTCGTCTCCAGGGTTTTGAAGGACACAGAGCTGTGGGATGACCTGCCACAGCTGCCCCTGGGTGGCCCAGAGACTAGATAACCATTCACAGCTCATGATTCTGTATAGGTAAATACTCTCGCGGGATATTTCTCAAAGATGTGCATTCTAACAGGGAGATAAGAATGAAGATCTAAGATATTTATTTTCCAAAAGAGAAGTGGATCCGCCTTTTTGTTTTATTGTTTCTTCTGCTGTGCAGAACCTTTTTAGTTTGATATAGTCCTATTCACTTATTTTTGCTTTTATTTCCCTTGCCTCTGGGATCAAGTTCAATCCTCTTAGACCAAGGTCCATAAGTTGAATACCCATGTTTTTGTCAATGTATTTTATTGACTCAGATCTTATATTAATGTCTTTAGTCATTTTTGAGTTATCTTTTGTGTATGATGTCATATAGCAGTCTTGATGTAGCTTTCCAGTTTTCCCATCACCACTTATTTTTTTTATTATTATTTTTTTATTGCTTAAAGTATTACAAAGAGTATTGCATATGTCTCCTTTTTTTTTCCCCGCCCTTGACAATCCCCTGGCCTCCCCTACCCCCCAGTGTCTTATGTCCATTGGTTATGCTTATATGCATGCATACAAGTCCTTCGGTTGATCTCTTACCCACCCCCCTCCTGCCCTCCCACCCTCCCCAGCCTTCCTGCTGTAGTTTGACAGTCTGTTCGAGGCAGCTCTGCCTCTGTATCTATTTTTGTTCATAAGTTTATAATGGTCTTTATTATCCAGAAATGAGTGAGATCATGTGATATTTTTCCTTCATTGACTGGCTTATTTCACTTAGCATAATGCTCTCGAGTTCCATCCATGCCGTTGCAAATGGTAAGAGTTCCTCCTTTTTTACAGCAGCATAGTATTCCATCGTGTAGATGTACCACAGTTTTCTTTATTTATTTATTTATTTTTTTTTTCCTTTTTTTTTTTATTATTAGTTAAGGTATTACAAATGTGTCCTCATTCCCCCCCATTAACCCCCAACCTCCCCCCCACACACAAACTCATGCTCCCATCCCCCCGTTGTCCATGTCCATTGGTTTGGCTTATATACATGTATACAAGTCCTTCGGTTGATCTCTTCCCCTTACCCCCGCCCTCCCCTACTTTCCTTCTGGGGATTGATAGGCTGATTGCTGTTTCTCAGTCTTTGGGTCTGTCCCTTTTCATCAGTCTATGTTGTTCTCTATAATCCACAAATGAGTGAGATCATGTGGTATTTATCTTTCTCTGACTGGCTTATTTCACTTAACATAATGCTCTCCAGTTCCATCCATGCTGTTGCAAAAGGCAAGAGTTTACAGATGGGCACTTAGGCTGTTTCCAGATCTTAGCTATGGTGAATTGTGCTGCTATGAACATAGGGGTGCATATATCCTTTCTGACTGGTGTTTCTGGTTTCTAGTGATATATTCCTAGAAGTGGGATCACAGGGTCAAATGGGAGTTCCATTTTTAGTTTTTTGAGGAAACTCCATACTGTCTTCCGTAGTGGCTGCACCAGTCTGCATTCCCACCAGCAGTGCACAAGTGTTCCTTTTTTTCCACATCCTCTCCAGCACTTGTCATTTGTTGAATTGTTGATGATAGCCGTTCTGACAGGTGTGAGATGGTACCGCATGGTTGTTTTGATTTGCATCTCTCAATGATTAGCGACTTTGAGCATGTTTTCATATGTCTCTTGGCTTTCTGAATGTCCTCTTTTAAAAGGTGTCTATTTAGGTCCTTTGCCCATTTTTCGATTGGATTGTTTATCTTCCTTTGGTTGAGTTGTATGAGTTCCCTATAAATGTTGGAGGTTAAACCCTTATCAGTGATAACATTGGCAAATATGTTCTCCCATGCAGTGGGCTTTCTTGTTGTTTTGTTGATGGTTTCTTTTGCTGTGCAGAAACTCTTTATTTTGATGTAGTCCCATTTGTTCATTTTCTCTTTAGTTTCAAGTGCCCTAGGAGCTGTATCGGTGAAGAAATTGCTTTGGCATATGTCTGAGATTTTGTTGCCTTTGGATTCTTCTAGAATTTTTATGGTTTCCCGTCGTATATTTAAGTCCTTTATCCATTTTGAGTTTATTTTTGTGTATGGTGTAAGTTGGTGGTCTAGTTTCATTTTCTTGCATGTATCTGTCCAATTTTCCCAACACCATTTATTGAAGAGACTATCTTGACTCCACTGTATGTTCTTGCCTCCTTTGTCAAATATTAATTGAGCGTATTGGTTGGGGCTGATTTCTGGGCTCTCTATTCTATTCCATTGATCTATATGTCTGTTCTTGTGCCAGTACCAGGCAGTTTTGAGAACAGTGGCTTTGTAATACAGCTTGATGTGTGGTATTGAGATACCACCTACTTTGTTCTTTCTCAGGATCGCTGCAGCTATTCGGGGTCGTTTTTTATTCCAGATGAATTTTTGGAGAGTTCGTTCTAGGTCTGTGAAATATGCCATTGGTATTTTAATGGGAAGTGCGTTGAATTTATAGATTGCTTTGGGCAGTATGGACATTTTAATGATGTTGATTCTACCAATCCAAGAACATGGTATGTTCTTCCATCTGTTTATGTCTTCCTCTATCTCTTTTTTCAACGTCCTGTAGTTTTCTGAGTAGAGGTCTTTTACCTCTTTAGTTAAGTTTATTCCTAGGTATGTTAATTTTTTTGGTGCGATGGTAAATGGGATTGCTTTTTTAGTCTCTCTTTCTGCAAATTCACTATTGGTGTATAGAAATGCCATAGATTTCTTGGCGTTAATTTTGTATCCTGCTACATTGCGGAATTCTTTTATTAAGCCTAATAGTTTTTTGATGGAGTCTTTAGGGTTTTTTAAGTATAATATCATATCATCTGCAAATAAGGACAGTTTTACTTCTTCTTTTCCAATTTGGATGCCTTTTATTTCTTCTTCTTGTCTAATTGCAATGGCTAATACTTCCAGGACTATGTCGAACAGGAGTGGTGAGAGTGGGCATCCCTGTCTTGTTCCTGTTCTTAGGGGAAATGGTGTTAGTTTTTGTCCATTGAGTATGATGTTGGCTGTGGGTTTGTCATATATGGCTTTTATTATGTTGAGGTATGATCCTTCAATTCCCACCTCGCTGAGAGTTTTTATCAAAAATGGGTGTTGAATTTTGTCAAATGCTTTTTCTGCATCAATTGATATGACTATGTGGTTTTTTTCTTTCAATTTGTTTATGTGATGTATCATGTTTATTGATTTGCGGATATTGTACCATCCTTGCATCCCTGGGATAAATCCTACTTGGTCTTGGTGTATGATTTTTCTGATGTACTGCTGGATCCGATTTGCTAGAATTTTGTTGAGGATTTTGGCATCTATGTTCATGAGGGATATTGGCCTGTAATTCTCTTTCATTGTGTTGTCTTTACCTGGTTTTGGTATTGGGGTGATGCTGGCTTCATAGAATGAGCTTGGAAGTGTTCCTTCCTCTTGGATTTTTTGTAGTAGTCTGAGGAGGATAGGTTTTAGTTCTTCCTTGAATGTTTGGTAAAACTCACCTGTGAAGCCGTCTGGACCTGGGCTTTTGTTTGCTGGAAGCTTTTTGATGACTGCTTCAATTTCTTCCATAGTTATTGGCCTATTGAGATTTTTAGATTCTTCCTGATTAAGTTTTGGAATGTTGTATTTTTCTAGGAATATGTCCATTTCCTCTAGGTTGTCTAGTTTGTTGGAGTAGAGTTGTCCATAGTATTTTTTAACAATCATTTGTATTTCTGTGGGATCTGTTGTTATTTCACCTCTATCATTTCTGATTTTGTTTATTTGGGTCCTTTCTCTTTGCTTCTTGGCGAGCCTGGCTAGAGGTTTGTACAATCTTGTTTATCCTTTCAAAGAACCAGCTCTTTGTTTCATTGATTTTCTGTATTGATTTTTTGGTCTCTGTCATTTATTTCTGCTCTAATCTTTATTATCTCCTTCCTTCTGCTCACTCTGGGGTTTTCTTGTTGCTGTCTTTCTAATTCTTTGAGCTGTAGATTTAGATGATTTACTACCATTTTTTCTTGTTTTTTGAGGTAGGCCTGTAGAGCTATAAACTTCCCTCTCAGGACTGCTTTCATTGTGTCCCATAAGTTTTGGATTGTTGTGTTTTCATTGTCATTAGTTTCCAGGATGTTTTTAATTTCTACTTTGATCTCACTGGTAACCCAATCATTATTTAGTAACATGCTATTCAGCTTCCAAGTGTTTGAGTTTTTTGGATTGTTTTTATTGTGGTTTATTTCTAATATTATGCCCTTGTGATCTGAGAATATGCTTGGTATGATTTCAGTCTTCTTGTATTTGGGGAGACTTTGCTTATGACCCAATATGTGGTCTATTTTTGAAGATGTCCCATGTGCACTTGAGAAGAACATATATTCTGTGGCTTTGGGGTGAAATGTTCTGAAGATGTCAATTAAGTCCATCTGATCTAGTGAGGATCATTTAGGATTGCTGTTTCGTTGCTGATTTTGTGTCTAGAGGATTTATCCAGTGATGTCAGTGGTGTGTTTAAGTCCCCTACTATGATTGTGTTGTTGTTGATCTCTCCCTTGTTATTTTCCAATAGTTTTTTTTATGTATTTGGGTGCTCCTGCATTGGGTGCATATGTTTATCAGGGTTATATCCTCTTGTTGTATCGATTCCTTTAATATTATGAAGTGGCCTTCCTTATCTCTTGTTTTGGCCTTCACTTTGAGGTCTATTTTGTCCGATATAAGTATTGCTACCCCAGTTTTTTTTTTCATTTCCATTTGCCTGAAAGATGTTTTTCCATCCCTTCACTTTCAGTCTGTGTGAGTCCCTTTTTCTGAGGTGGGTCTCTTGTAGACAGCATATATATATGGGTCATGTCTTTTTATCCATTCAGCCACTTGATGTCTTTTGATTGGAGCGTTTAGTCCATTTACATTTAAAGTTATTATTGAAAGGTACATGCTTGGATTCATTTCTATTTTCGTGCCTGTGGTCTTTCTTACCTTTATATTTCATCTTTTTACAGCATTCCTTTTAGCATTTCTTGCATTGCTGGCTTGGTAGTGATAAACTCCCTTAGCCTTTTTTTTTGTCTGCAAAGCTCCTGATTTCCCCTTCAATTTTGATTGATAGTCTTGCTGGATAGAGTATTCTTGGATTCAGTCCTTTGCTTTGCAACACTTTGTATACCTCCTTCCATTCCCTTCTAGCTTGATGTGTTTCTGTTGAGAAATCATTTGATAATCTGATGGGGGATCCTTTGTAGGTAACTCTCTGTTTCTCTCTTGCAGCCTTGAAGATTCTCTCTTTGTCTTGTACATTTGCCATTGTTATTATGACGTGTCTTGGTGTGGGTCTTTTGGGGTTCATCTTGCTTGGGACTCCCTGTACTTGTGTAACCTTTTTCTTCCCCATATCTGGGAAGTTTTCTGTCATTATTTCTTCAAATAGATTTTCTAATCCTTGCTGCTCTTCTTGTCCTTCTTGCAGCCCTATTATGCGTATGTTACTTTGTTTTATGTTGTCCCAAAGCTCCCTTAGGCTCTCCTCCTGCTTTTTAATATTTTTCTTCAGTTGCTGTTCAGATTGAGCTTGTTTCTCTGCCTTATCTTCTAACTCACTAATTCGGTCCTCTGCTTCTTCTAGTCTGCTGTTGAAACTTTCCATGGTGTTTTTGATTGTAGCTATGTCACTTTTCATTTCTTCCTGATTCTTGCATAGGTTGTTGATTTTCTCATCCATCCAGTGAATGAATTGTACAACCATTATTCTGAATTCTTTTTCTGTCATGTTGCATGCTTCAACTTCAGTAATTTCCTTTCTTGGCGACTCCTCATTGTCTTTCATCTGGGTTTTGTGTCGTCTCTTCATTCTGATTATCTCCCAATGGTTCAAACGTCAAGTTGCATGGGCCTGGGCCACGTGCAGTGGGAGCCTCACACCACCTTAGTGTCACTGAAGAGCTCTGACACTAAGATGTGTTGTTGTTGTGGGTTGGTGGAAACCAGGCTCGCTCAGAGTCAGAGTTGCCAGCGCTCAGTGTGGCTTCGTGTGCGCCCTTAGAATCAGGGACCCTGCCTGCACCATGCTGAAACAGAGACCCCCTCTGGAGCATGTTGAAAATCAGCGCCCCCTAGCGTGTGCCAGGAGTCAGAGTTCCCCA
The DNA here is from genome assembly GCF_014108235.1 of Myotis myotis. NCBI lineage: Eukaryota > Metazoa > Chordata > Mammalia > Chiroptera > Vespertilionidae > Myotis > Myotis myotis. Next base: position 61,787,896 of record NW_023416315.1, read on the forward strand.
AGAATCCAGTATCAGAGTCTCTGTTGCTTCGGCAACCTTGCATTGAGAATCAGGGTCCCTGTGTGCCCTTGCACCAAGAATTGGAGTCTTAGTCTGAATGCACAGGGAGTCAGGGATCTCAAGCGCAGGTGATAAGAAACACAGTCAAGTCACTGGTGCTTGGTGCTGCCTCCTGCCCAGAGAATCGGGGTCCCTGGGCCCGTGCTACGCGGGACAAATTCCTGGTGTTCGCGAAATTGCTCCCAGCCCAGGACTCCTGCTGGCACTATGCGGGACCAGTTCCAAGGTGCTCGTGCACTTCCAGGCTAAAGTTCCTGTGGCAGCACTGAGGCCCGGGCAAGGGGTGGGTCTATCAGTTAGTTACTCTGGAGCTGCCGGCAAGCCTGCAGGGAGGGGGATGGGCTCTGTTACTCACGGATCTGCGGTGGGGATTTCTGAACTTTTGGTGTCCACAGATCTGTAGCTGTGGTCACAGGTCTCTGTCCCCAGTGGCTGCAGGGTCCTGGTATGCGTCTGAGATCAGACTGGGTGGTGCTGAGGCCAGTATCCTAGTCTCAAGCAGCTCTGTTTCCCAAGATGGCGTGATTGCTGTGCCCGTGCTGGCCGCCCAGGAGTGTCTGCGCTGAGAGCGGGGCTCCGCCGCCTAAGACTGCCCGGTTTAGCAGCCCCTTAGAAGACCTGCAGAATCTAACTGTCCCTAGCTCATACACACACACACCACACACATCCACATGCTCCTCTATCACTTCCTTGCGCTCTCACACTCTCTCCCTCCCTACCTTCCTGCCAGTCGCCATTTTTTCTCCCCAATTTATTTCTTGTTGTTGACCTATAATTTTTTCTTTTTGTTGACTTATATTTTAATTTCATTATGGTTGGAGGACATACTTTGATGATTTCTGTCCTTCTGAATGTATTGAAATGTGTTTTATGGTTGGCATTTGATCTATCCTTGACAACTGTCCATATGCACTTGAAAATTGTATATTTATGGTACAGTCATTGGGTTGAATGTTCTAGATTGAGTTGGCCGATTATGTTTTTCAGATCTTCTATATCCTTGATGATTTTCTGTCCAGTTGTTCTATATGTATAGATATCTCCAACTGTTATTGTTAAATGATCTATAATCTACTTTCATTTTGTCAAGTTTTGATTCATGTATTTTGATGCTCTGATGTTAAATTTGTGTATGTATTTATCATTGTTATACCATACTGATACATTGACCTCTTTCTCATTATGAAATGTCTTTTTATCTCTTGTAATATTTTTGTCTTAAATTCTATTTTGTCTGATGTTAATATGGCCACTCCTGATCTCTTATGGTTACTGTTTGTATGATATCTTTTCCTTTCACCCTATTTGTATCTTTGAATCTACTGTGAGTTACTTCTAGATAGTATGTAATTGGATTTTACTTTGATTGGGCTGTTTAGTTGTATTTATCCTTGCCATTTTTTGTTTGTTCTATGTAAGTCTCCTTTCTTTTTTGTTTCTCTCTTCCTCTTTGCCTACTTTCTTTTGTGTTAAGTTAACATTTTCAGCATATCATTTTAATTTCTCTGTGAATATTTTTACTTTTTAGCCATTTTTTCTTAGTCATTACTCTAGGGATTAGAATATACATTTTAATTTGCTACTTCAGATTAATACTAACTTAATTCTAGTAAAATAGAATATTCGCTTTAATATAGTTGCATTTTCTCCCTGCTCTTGTTTGCTATTATTGTCATGTATATTACATGTGTATGTGTAATAAATCCAACAATGTAGTATTATAATTATTGCTTCATACAATTTTATGTATTTTTAAAACAGTTAAGAGAAATGAAAATAAAGAGATCAACCAAAGGACTTGTATGCATGCATATAAGCATAACCAATGGACATAAGAGACTGGCGGATAGGGGAGGCCAGGGGATTGTCAAGGGCGGGGGGAAAAAAAGGGACACATATGTAATACCCTTTGTAATACTGTAAGCAATAAAAAAAAAGAGAAATGAAAATAATGTATCTATATTATCTTTTATATCACTATGTATTTACCATTTCTAGTCTCTTTATTTCTCCTTGATTATTCATATCATTGTTTAGAGTCAATAGTTCAGTCTAAATCAGACCTATTAGCAGTGCATTCTCATTGTTTATCTGGGGATGTCCTTTTTCAGCCTTCATTTTTGCAGGATAGTTTTGCTGGATATAGAATTCTTGTATTTTTATTTCAGCACTTTGAATTTGACATTCTACTACCCTCTCGTCCATCGTTTTAGGTGAAATGTCAGCCATTAATTGTATTGATGCTCCTCTATTCAAGGTGATCAGTAGCTTTTATCTTGCTGCTGTCAAAATTTTCTTTGTTGTATGTTTTTACCAGTTTGTGTCTATCTGTGTGGGATCCTTTTGTATTTATGCTGCTTGGGATTTGTTGAGCTTCTTAAGTTCAAGGATTAATGGTTTTCATCAAGTTTAGGAAGTTTTTAGCCACTATTTCTTCAGATATTCCTTTTGCCCTTTTGTCTCTCTCCTTTCCTTCTGAGACTCCTATTGTGCAAATGTTGCTACACATGGTCATATTCCACAGGTCTCTAAACCTTTGTTCTTTTTCTTCATTCTTTTAAAAAAAAAATTTCCTCAGCTGGGTTATCTCAGGTTAACCATCTTCAAGTTTATGGTTCTTTCTACTACCAGTGCAAATCAACCATTAAACTGCAGATTTGAATTTCTGACTCCAGTTATTATACTTTCCAAATCCAGAATTTCTATTTGGTTCCTTTTAAGAACTCATTTCTATCTCTATATTAATATTCTTTTTGGTGAGGCATGATTGTCATGCCTTTAATTCCCTTTTATTCTGTAGACATGGTTTCCTTTACTTCTTTCAACATACAGTGGGGCCTTGACTTACGAGTGTCCCGAGTAACCAAGGTTTTCGAGATACGAGCCATCTCTTGGCCGATTTTTTTTTTTTTAAATATATTTTATTGATTTTTTACAGAGAGGAAGGGAGAGAGATAGAGAGTTAGAAACATCGATGAGAGAGAAACATCGATCAGCTGCCTCCTGCACATCTCCTACTGGGGATATGCCCGCAACCCAGGTACATGCCCTTGACCGGAATCGAACCTGGGACCTTTCAGTCCGCAGGCCGACGCTCTATCCACTGAGCCAAACCGGTTTCGGCATCGGCCGATTTTTTGCTTTGAGTTGCGAGCTAAAATTCGGGTTACGAGCCAGCTTCAGATACCCCACCGCTAGTTGGCACAGCGAACGTCACAGTGAACGCCACAACATCAGCCCATCATCACGTGTCTCACTCGGTGAAAATTGATTTGACATACGAGTAATTTGAGTTACAAGCTCTGTCACAGAACGAATTAAACTCGTAAGTCAAGGCCCCACTGTATTTATATTAGTTGACCTGAAATCTTTGCATGGTAAATCCAGCATGTAGGCTTCCTCAGGAATAATGTTCATTGACCATTTCACTCCCCCCTCCCCCCCGCACCCCGCCTCCAGTATATGGGCGATATTTTGCTATTTCTGTGTATCATAAATTTTTGTCAAATATTGGATATTTTAAATTATTTGATGTGAAAATTCGGGTGTTCAGATTTCCCCTTTCCCTATGCTCAGAGTTTGTTATTGTTGCTGTTTGTCGTTGTTGTTTGTTTACTGACTTTCCTGGGCTAATTCTGCAGCTTTTATTCTTGATCATGTGCAGTCATTGAAGTCTTTGCTTGGTTAGCTGAGTCGTCAGATAATGATTTGACATATTTTCTTAAATGCTTTAAACCACCATGTCTTTCACCCTTTTCCAGTGGGCATTTTGTGTGTTGGGGCATGCCTTCCACGCTCTTGCAGTTTATAACTCTGCCTTAGGCTTCACTTCCTGCTTGCTCAGAACCTCAAAGTCAAGCATAGGTGAGAAATTAGGGCTCTGTCAATCTTTCCTGGGCATCTGCACAGCCTTCCACATGCTCATGGCCTTTTAGATCCCCAGGAATATGTCAGAAATTATCAAAGCCCACTATGGACATCTCATGCCTCAGATTTTCCTTTAAGTTTTTTGTGTGCAGATTTTTGTTTGTCCCAACTGGAACCACTGCCTCTGGCAAATACAATGTTAAACAATTGCCACTGGTTTTGCAGGACAAACTCCCCGGGGATATAGGGCTGTTTTCACTAAATGAGCGATGAGTCAGATAAAATAAAGATTAGCTCCATGAATGGGACTTTTCTAGGGAACACTCCTCTGATCAAATAGTGACAGTTCTTGGGGGCAGGGCTTTTGAGGGAGCTCCAAACACATTTGCCTCCTCCAGTGGCTGCTGGGCTTCTGGCTTTTTTAGCTATGAGGATTGTTGCAAGCTTTTGCTAATTTCTAGAGTGCTGAAAAAGTTGATTTTGAAAATTTATGCCAGCGTTCTTATTGTTTTTTTATGGAGGAATGGATTTTCAGAGGTCCTTCATCCATAATTCTAAAAGTGCTTTTCAATCTGTTTTCAACTACTGTGCATATTGCCTCTGATGTTTTTGATATCTCATGATGGTCTGCTTATATTTACTGACAGCCATGAAAGTCCATTCTTTGATTTCATTGAGAGCTGCTTGCGAAATAAACATGAAATGGTTATTTATGAAGCTGCTTCAGCTATCATTCATCTTCCTAACTGTACTGCAAGGGAGCTGGCACCTGCTGTTTCAGGTTGGTTATATATTTGATAGCTGGTTTTTGTTTCTATTCTTATGTTTGTTTTAAGCACCAAAGGTCTTCAGGATAGGTATTAGGAATGATTTCTGAATCTTAGCTCTGTATATATAGATGCCTTTGCATTCTGATAATGTAGATGATTATTTTAGTTGCGTTATTTCTTTTTGTGAAGTTTCCCCATATAAAACATTTAAAAATAACTTTAATGCCTTCAGTTCTTTGTAATGTTTAAAAAACCCATTTGCTCTTACAACTATAAATATTACTACCACTCATATACTGATGGGTATATTAATCCTTTTAGAAAAAAGAATAAACTTTGTATTCTCTATTTAAAGTTTTTATACCTCAACAAAATGTACTTTTTCTATTTTTGATGACACATTTTTCATGTGAAATTTTGATGCTGTAATCAAATTTCCTTATGCATATTTTGAATATGATTGTTCATGAACTATATTTTCAAATATATGCTCTATGACGAAATGAGCTATAGTTAGTGATCTTTTTTCTTTTTTAGTTCTTCAGTTGTTCTGTAGCTCTCCGAAGCCAGCTTTGAGATATGCAGCTGTGAGGACCTTGAACAAGGTAGGTCATTTATATCAATGTTTGATTGAGAAACATTAATTGTGAAGTGTTTGGCTTTCTCTCCAAGGTTAGTAAATATGATTTATTAGCTTTAGTTCTGTAGTATCTCAGTTGTATTTGTGGTCTTAGATATGGCCATTTTCACTATCATTCAACTAAAGATTACAATTCATTTCTGACTTTTAAGCACTTTATAGTGCCATATTGTCCAATATGATGACCTTTAGCCATAAGTGGCTGTTTCCATTTAAATTAAAATTAAATTAAAAATTCAGTTCCTTAGTTACTAGTCACACCTCAAGCGCTCAGGAGCTATATGTGGTTAGTGACTATCCCATTGGATGGTGTGGATATAGAACATTTCTATCACTGCAGAAAGTTCTCTTGGATATGCTGGTCTATAGTAGCCACATCCAATAGAAACTAAATGGAGTCACATACGAAAATTTAAATTTTATAATAAACACATGAAAAAAATTTTTAAAGATGAGATTAATTTTAATAACACATTTTATTTAACCTAATATATATAAAATGGCATATTAACATGTAATCAGTATAGCATTTGAAAAGATATATTTTGCCTTTTAGTTTTTCCATTCTAAATCTTACACATCTAGTGTTTTTTCTTAAATATTTACAGTATATCTCAATTTGAACTAGCCACATTTCAAATGCTTAGTAGTCACATGTGGCTATTGACTACCATGTAGCATGGTTCTAGAGGCTGCATTACAGAATACGTTAAATAACCATAAAAATTTTAAAGGAAAGTTTAATATAGTAGACGACTTGTCATAAGGTGGTGAGTGATTGGTTATGGGTTAATTATGTGAATAATTGGAGGACAGAGAAGTTTAGAGCAGCCAAGGAATAGCAATGTGAATTGTATTCAAAGAGTTGGTATAGGTCCACATTCCTTCATCTGTGACCTTGGAGCCAGATCTGTCTCGGAATTCTGAATTTTGTGAAATTTAGAAAGGTTCTATGATGCTATATCTTATATACTAACCCCATTGAGCCTGGAGCTGTAACCACCATTAGACACATTAAAATTTCTGTATGATAATATGATTATCCTTGGTAAGTGGAATAAATTAAGACTTAATTAGTTTTACAGTAGTTTGGGTCATATTTTGCGGTTAAGTGAATTTTGAGGCAATACTTTGCTGTTTTCAAATTTTTTTTATTGCTATAGGCAGAGAGGTAAATGGCACCTACAAAAAGAAACAGAAGAATGGCAGACATGCTTTAGTGACCATGAGCAATCCAGTTTGGATGGAATCTGTTTGCTTAAATACAGAAGTGTCTTCTAAGTGATAAGATATTAACAGTCTTTGAGCAGTATTTACCACGTGAGGTCCTATTTTCAGAGAACCTAACATCCAGTTGAATGGGTATCAATGTGCACAGGTACTATAAGGAAAAACAGGCCAACTGTAATAAAAGACAGACTGTAATATTGGGAAGAAAAAGTGCTATCCTGTTCTTTGACTATTATTGTTAATCATTCATCAAATGATATATCACACCTTTTTAATTGGAAACATTCTTTTTGAAACAATTTTAACCTATATTGTCCCATTCAGTTTTTAAAAAGCCACTTACCTTAAATTTTAATTTCTATTTTTCTCTTCTTTTTTTTTTTTAAATTCTGGTTTTTATCAATAGCAATTTGCTTAATATTTTTCTTGCCCTTCCACAAGGTGGCAATGAAGCACCCCTCTGCTGTGACTGCCTGCAATCTGGACTTAGAAAACTTGATCACAGACTCAAATAGAAGCATTGCTACCCTGGCCATTACTACACTTCTCAAAACAGGAAGTGAGAGCAGTGTGGACAGACTAATGAAGCAGATATCTTCTTTTGTATCTGAAATTTCAGATGAGTTCAAGGTAAGAATATGATCATCTTTTCTTCCAATCTCTATGGCTTGCCTATTTCTTAACAATATCTTTTGATGAGCAAAAGTTTTAAATATTTATGAAGTCTAATTTATTAATATTTTTTTGTTTCATAGTTATTGCTTTCTGTGTCCTGAGAAACCTTTGGCTACTTCTACATCTTAACGATATTTTCTTATGTTTTATTCTTAATATTTTGTGGTTTTAGCTTTTATATTTTGATCTGTGATCCAACTTGAATTGATATTTGTGTATTATGTTTGATAAGTTCAGTATTTTCCCATGCCAATATCCAGTCATTCCAGCATCATTTGTTGAAAAGACACATTGACATGCTTGGACATCTTTGTCTGAAAAGCAGATAACCATAGACTTGTAGGTATATTTCTGGGCTCCTTATCATATTCCATTGATCTATTTATCAGTACTATGCCAATACCCACTGTGTTTTATTATAGTTTTATGGTTACCTCTTCAATGTCAAGTAGTGAAGTAATGTGGTCTTTAAACTTTGTCCTTCTTTTTAATAATCTGGTTTCTTTGCATTTCCATATAAAATTTAGAACCATTTTATAATTTCTATAAAACAAAGCCTGTTAGGATTATGATTGGGGTTGTGTTGAATCTATAAATTAATTTGGGAAGAACTGACATTTTAACAGTATTAATTCTTCTAGTTCATGAATATAGTATACCTTCCTCTTTATTTAGGTCTTTATTCTGAGTAGTGTTTTGTAGCATTAATTCTAGAGATCTTGCACGTCTTTTGTTGAATTTATATCTGAATATTTTATGCTTATGACTCTATCTTATTAAAATTTCTATTTCATTGTTTGCTACCAGTATGTTAAAAAACCTCTCTCTCTCTCCCCCTCCCTCACCCCCCCTACTTTCCCATAACTTGATATCCTTGTAAAGCACCCTTATCAGTTCTAGTAGTTGCTCTATACATTCCTTAGGATTGTCTATATAATCATGTCATCTGTTAAGAGAGACAGTTTTACTTTTTCACTTCCAATCCAAAAGCTTTTCTTTTCTTTTTCTTGCCTTATTGAAATGGCTAGGAGTTCCAGTATAGTGTTGAATAGAACTTGTGAAAATGTGTTAGAGATAATCAGAAGAATAATAAATTTCAGCTAGAAGAACTAAAATAGAAAGACCTTATTCTTTTGTCTTATTTCTCAAAGAATATAATTGACCCTGTTTACTCTGTTATAGGATAAATCTAGTCTTTTAAACAACAAGCCTCGCCTGTATGTTTAAGCAGACATTTTGAATCTTTGGGAAACCTATGAAGGTCATTTTGTACTATAGCTTATTGAATGAATCTCCTGTGCTTGAGCATTTAGAGTGTGCAGTATTTTGCAATTACAAAGAACGCTGCAGTGAATAACCTTGTGCATTTGTTTCCTTGAAATGTTAGCGGTGTATCTTTAGGGTAAATCCCTAGAAGCCCATATGCTAGGTTGAAGGGTAAATAAATAGGTAGTTTTGTAGAGAAAGCTAAGCTCTACCAGCACTGTATGAGTGTCAGTTTTCCCTTAGTCTCACCAATGGAATGTGTTACGTTTTGATGTTTGGCCTGATGGATATAGTTTTAATTTGGATTTATTTTGTTATGAGGGAAGTTGAACATCTTTTCTTATATTTTAGGATCATTTAATATTTCTTTTTAAGTGTTGTCTGCTCATATATTTTCCCCATTTTTATAGGTGTCTTGGTTTTTTGTTTCCTTACTTATTTAAAGGTTTTTTTGTACATGTATATTAGGGATATTGGTTCTTTATCTATGAAATATGTTATTTTTTCCCAGTTTGCTATTTGTCTTTTGACTTTTTTATGACATCTTTTGTCATGCAAAATTTTATTTTGCTGTAGTCAAATTTGTCAATCTTATCTTTTATTGCTTTGACTTTTGAATAATAGCCTTTCCCTTCAGATTATAGAATCTTAATGTTTCTTCTGGTATGTTTGCAGTTTCACTAGACGCCCCATGCATGAATTCGTGCACCAGTGGGGTCCTTTGGCCTGGCCTGCAGGATCGGGCTGAAACCAACTCTCCGACATCCCCCGACGGGTTCCGGATGGCAAGGAGGTGCAGGCCAGGCCAAGGAACCCCACCAGTGCACAATCGGGGCCAGGGAGGGACGTGGGAGGGCTCCAGGATGTGTCTGGCCCGACTCACTCAGTCCCAATTGGCCAGACCCCAGCAGCAAGCTAACCTACCGGTCGGAGCATCTGCCTCCTGGTGGTCAGTGCACATCATAGCAAGCAGTTGAGTGGCCTTAGCATATCATTAGCATATTACACTTTGGTTGAATGGCTTACTGGATGACCAGACATTTAGCATATTAGGCTTTTATTATATAGGACCAGAGGCCCGGTGCATGAAATTCGTGCACGGCGGGAGGGGGGGCGTCCCTCAGACTGGCCTGCACCCTCTCCAATCTGGACCCCTTGGGGGATGTCTGACTACTGGTTTAGGCCTGGCCTGCGGGATTGGGCCTAAACCGGAGTCGGACATCCCTCTCACAATCTGGGACCACTGGCTCCTAATGCTTGCCTGCCTGCCTGCCTAATCACCCCTAACCCCTCTGTCTGACTCCCTGATTGCCCCTAACTCCTCTGCCTGCCTGCCTGATTGCCCCTAACTGCCTCTGCTTGCCGGCCTGATCGCCCCTACCTTGCCCTCCTGCTGGCCTGATCACCCCTAATTTGTTCCCCCGCCGGCCTGATCACCCCTAACCACCTCTGCCTCAGCCCCTGGCCTAAGCCGCAGTCTGGCCTCCCTCTGTGGGAGGGGACCTGGCGGATCAGGGGAAGGCACCACCCTCATTACCCCACTGCTGTTGTCACTGCTGGCCTGAGCCTGGGCCCTTTGCAGCAGCTGCAGCTTTGTCCAGAAGGATGTCCACCCTAATTAGCATGTTATCCTTTTATTAGTATAGATAGATGTTTTACATTTAGATCTCTGATCTATTGGATTTTATTATATATGAAATGAGAAATGGATCTAATCTCATTTTTTTCAATAACCTGTTGCTCCCAACCCCCCATTTTTATTCAATAAACTGTTTTTGCTTGTTATTTAAAACTAGTAGCCCAGTGCACGAAATTCGTGTACATTAAAAGGGAATTAATTGCCCTAACCAGTTTGGCTCAGTATAGAGAGCATCCACATGTGGACTCAAGGGTCCCAGGTTCGATTCCGGTCAAGGGCATGTATCTTGGTTGCAGGCACATCCCCAGTGGGGAGTGTGCAGGAGGCAGCTGATCGATGTTTCTCTCTCATTGATGTTTCTATCTCTCTATCCCTCTCCTTTCCTCTCTGTAAAAAATCAATAAAATATATTTTTTTATAAAGGGAATTAATTTGCAGAGATATTTTAATATTGCTATTTGCCCTTTCTCTATAATAGAAGTGTGAGAGATGAAAGGAAATTAGTAAAATGTATATGAAAGTAATATATAAATTTATTAATAAATAAACAGTAATAAAAGGATATAACAACAACAGAGGCATGATATAAAAATGACAAAAACATGATATGAAAACAACAAAAACATGATATAAAAACAACAGTGATGCAAACAACGACTGCTAAAGTGATTAAACTTATTCTAATATCTCCCTGTACACCACTTTAAGAGTGAAAACACTTTCAGAGTGCTTGACTAATTTCCCTTGTGATGAAGTACTTAGAACTTTAATTGTAACATCACATGCTCTTCAAACTCGAGAGAAAGCAACATATAACTGACCGTGTGCAAAAACGGGTTCAGGTAGGAATATGCCTACTCTGTCTAGAGTTTGTCCTTGTGATTTATTAATAGTCATCACAAATGCTGGCATCATGGGAAACCGTTGTTGAATCAATTTAAATGGGAGGCCAGTGTCAGATGAGGACAAATTAATTCTTGGAATCAGAACAGCCTCTCCCTCTGCAGATCCTGTTAATACTTCAGCTTCGATAATGTTAGGTCGTAATCTTTTGATAATAAATCTGGTACCATTACAAAGACCCCACTTACTATTGAGATTTCTCAATAGCATGATGATTGCACCCACTTTCAATTTTAATTTATGACACGGCATTCCTGAAGGAGTAATACTATTAAGAAATTCGATGGGAAAATTTTCCTTTTCAGCATCATCTGTGGAATCAATGGAATCATCACTCAAATATGTGTGAAAATCTCCATCGAGTATATCCAGATTTTCTTCATTTAATTTTTGAACAAGCTCATTTTTTGGACAAAGAATTGCACGTTTAGATATATTTTTAATATTATCTATAGCAGTGGTTCTCAACCTTGGCTGCACACTAGGATCACCTGGGAATCTTTTAAAAATCCTGATTCCTGGGCCTCATCCTCCGGAAATTGTTTCTTTGTTATGGGGTGGGGCCACAACATTAGTAACAAAGAAACAGAATTAAAACTTTATTGTGGGGAGCCGCTACAGTGTTTTGGACAGGTTCAAGCCTTGGACTGATGAGAGGGCACAGTCCTCTCATTGCCATGTGCAAGTCCCAGCTTGGAGGGCAGATCCCTCCCAGCACAATTATAGCCAACAGCTGTATTTGTAAGCTTGGACCTATGGTCCAAACACGTGGCCCCACGTGCCTGAGTGATGTGGGCTTGTTAGAGTTCAGGTGCATGTAGTTGAGTAGGATTGAAACCCAGGAGAATGTTGTAAACATCTTGGTCACGCCCTTACTTTGCCTCATGGCATTTGCTATAAAATAAAGACACGGCTGTGGTAGTGGTCGCTGTCTCTCAGAGAATCAGCGTCCCACCGAGACCCAGCTTTCATTCTCTTGTCTGTCTTTTCTAAGCCTTTCAGCCGCCCCCACTCAGGGTCACCCTTGGCTGTGCTGGCACAGCACACTTTATAAAGATATGCCTCCATGCTCCAAGGGCGGGTTCCTGCCTCAAACCCTGCCTTCACCGGAAACAGCTCCAGGAAACAGCTCGGGGGAGGGCGCAGCCATTGCCAAGACAACCCCTGCAGGACTGACTTCCTTCTGCTTGGCTGCTGCGGTTGTGGTCGTGATGAACACCACCCATGATTTTTATATAAGTAGATACCACCTTTAACATATACTAAAGTACCATATGTACTTGGGTCTATTTTGGGGCTTTCTATTCTATTATGTTGTTTTCTTTATTCATAAATCATGATCACACACTTTTAAATATAGAAGCTTTGCAGAATGTATTAATATTTATTAGCTGCCTCTCATAACTCTTTATTTTCATTGTTTCCCTAGCTAGTCTTATGTGTATATTTTTCCTTATGAACTAGTGTTAACTTGTCTAGTTTCATAAAAAATCTCCTTGGTGTTTTTATTGGGATCACATTAATTTATAAGTTAACTTAATGTTAAGACATTTTAACCAAGAACAGTGATGTTTTATAATTTGTTCCAGTTACTTTTGTGCCTTTCAAAATATTTAAAAGTATTTTTATTAGTTTTGAATGTCTTAAATGCTTTTCCTAACTATATTATCTTTTGTTGTTATATGTTTTAACCCATTATATCTTTTTAAAAAAATATTTTTATTGATTTCTTACAGAGAGGAAGGGAGAAGGATAGAGAGTGAGAAACATCGATGAGAGAGAAACATCGATCAGCTGCCTCCTGCACACTCCCCACTGGGGATGTGCCTGCAACCAAGGTATATGCCCTTGACTGGAATCAAACCTGAGACCCTTCAGTCTGCAGGCCGACGCTCTATCCACTGAGTCAAACTAGTCAAGGCACCCATTATATCTTTTAACTAGCTATTTTTCATGCAATGATTAGTATTATTTTTGCATTTTAATTTTATATCCTACTTCCTTGTTGAATTATTTTATTTAGTTTTATTGCTTTCGTAGGATTTCCAGGTATATTGTCATATCATCTGTAAATAAAGATAGTTATGTCTTTTATTTTTCAATTCTTATTCCTCTAATTGTTTTCTCTTGTCTAGTTGCATTAGCTAATAACTCCATAGTAATGTTGAATAATAGTCGATAGTGGCATCCTTATATTATTTCTGACCTTAATGGGAATGCCTCTTGGTGTTCTCTATTTAGTAATATAGTGACATTAGGATTGAGGTGTGAGTGTGTAAAATGGAACTATCTACCCATTTCTATTTTTTTTTCAAGAATTTTTATTAGTAATAGGTGTTGTATATTTATCAAAGTCTTTTCAGCATCTATGGATATAATCCTATGATTTTTCTTTACTGACTCATTAATATATGCATTATATTAACTAATCTTCTTACGTTGAACCATTATTGCATTCTTGGTATAAATCCCATTTCATGATGAAATATTATTTTATTACTGTAGTATTGGAGTTGTTAGCTAATCTATCACTTAGAATTTTTGCATCAATATTTATAAATGAATTCCATCTAAAATTTTTTGTTTTGCATGTATTACATCTTTATTACGTTTTGGTATGATTGCTTCATAAAAAAAAACTGGATGTTTGCTGTGGCCGGGTGGCTCAGTTGATTGGAGTATCATCCGGTACACCAAAAGGTTGTGGGTTCAACTCCTGGTTAAGGCACATACCTAGGTGGGTTTGATCCCTGGCAGGGTGCATACAAGAGGCAACTGATTGATTTGTTTTTCTTCATTTTCTATGTTCTGAAATGATGTGTATAGATTGGGACTATCTGGTTGTTGAGAAGCAATTCCCAATTCTCCAGGAGTTTCTTGTATTTCTGCACATCTTGCAAGTTAGGCACTAACTGCCCTTTGTTTCCTACTGTCCTAGCTTAGTTCCCTTTGTGTAGTGCAAGGTATTTTCCAACCTTAGAAAATATAGTGTCTCCCTGTACAGGGCATATTTCAATACAGCTCTAAAAGACAAAGCTACTGTTCCCTGTAGAGCAGCGGTTCTCAACCTGTGGGTCGCGATCCCTTTGGTGGTCGAACGCCCTTTCACAGGGTCGCCTAAGACCATCCTGCACATCAGATATTTACATGACGATTCATAACAGTAGCAACATTACAGTTATGAAGTAGCAACGAAAATAATTTTATGGTTGGGTCACAACATGAGGAACTGTATTTAAAGGGCCAGAGGGTTGAGAACCACTGCTGTAGAGCAAAAAGCAAACATGCTCACTGTCCAGTATAAGAAAAATAATGTTTCCCTTCAGAACAAAAGACCGGCATGCTTATTGCCCATTGTAAACTCAAGTGCCATACCTCGGTGTTCTTCTCCCGTAATGCAATGGTCTGCAGGTCTCAGTGTTATCTGCCCCTTTTTGCATTGCCCTGTGGGGATTGGGGCTCAGGAAACTGGTTCCAAATACTGGTATGGTAGCTACTGCTGTTGCAATGAGTAATTTACTGTCTTTCATCTCTGATCCTGGAGTCTCATGTTTTCTACTAGCATTAATGAAATTGTGGCAGACTCACTTGTTAGCTTGCAAGTAATGTAATATCTCACACCCTTCTCACTTGACACTGGTCTTTAAAGTTGTGGTAAAATTATTCTAGAAACCATTTTGTAAAGTAGTTCTATGGTAACTTTCTATTTCTTCTATGGAAATCAGTCTGTTCAAGCTTTTAATCTTTACTGTTCACTTTAAAATTTTTATGTGCTTATTTATTTGGAGTAAAGGAATGGAGTCTTTTGAATGAACTTTTTTTTTTTTTTTTTAAATATATTTTATTGATTTTTTACAGAGAGGAAGGGAGAGAGATAGAGAGTTAGAAACATCGATGAGAGAGCAACATCGATCAGCTGCCTCCTGCACATCTCCTACTGGGGATGTGCCCGCAACCCAGGTACATGCCCTTGACCGGAATCGAACCTGGGACCTTTCAGTCCGCAAGCCGACGCTCTATCCACTGAGCCAAACCGGTTTTGGCTTGAATGAACTTTTTATTTTCCCTTGAGGTCTCTTGGCTTATCTTTCATGAAGAACCATTGCAATTTTGAATAACTACAGTGCCTTCTTAGCTTACAGTAAATAAAGTATGCTTAGTAGCTAAAGTTGTAAAGATGAATGTCCTTTCTGTGTTGGTCTTTTTATGGGTGGTGGTAGTACAGTCATTATAAAGGTGAATGGCCTTTCTGTTTGTTTTTCTGCAGGTGGTGGTTGTACAGGCAATTAGTGCTCTCTGTCAGAAATACCCGCGAAAGCATGGCGTCATGATGACTTTCCTCTCCAACATGCTCCGAGACGATGTAGGTGGACTAGTTTGTAAATCATAGGAAGTTGCTCTCTTAAATTCTTACGATTCCCATTAAATGTCACAGTATTTAAAGCAGCATGTGTCTCTCAAATAGTGTGCTTACTTCTGGTTGCTGACTTATCATTACTAAACATGCTATGGCTCTAGCTTTTCCTGCAGAAAAAAACACTTCTGTTTCTTTCATAAAGGAAGGGAAGGGAAATTTTAATATTATAAGCATAAGCCTTGGAGTATAAGCATTTCTCCAAAAAGCATCCTCAGAACGAATGGGAGTTTTCTCTTTTGCCAGGGAGGCTTTGAATATAAACGGGCCATTGTGGACTGCATCATCAGCATTGTGGAAGAGAACCCTGAGGCTAAAGAAGCAGGTCTAGCCCACCTCTGTGAATTCATTGAGGACTGTGAGCACACTGTTCTGGCTACAAAGATTCTACACTTGCTGGGCAAAGAGGGCCCCAGAACGCCTGCTCCCTCCAAGTATATCCGCTTTATTTTCAATAGAGTCGTACTGGAAAATGAGGCTGTTAGAGCTGGTAAGTCATTGGAACACTGATAATGGTGTAACTGCTGATCTTTTTAAATGTGTAACTCAAGGGGGTGGTGATGAAATTGGAAAATTTCTACTTGATGGTGGGATCCTTCCTATACTTCCCGTGTCTGATAAACTTGAAATAGCCACTCATGAACTTATTTCCCATTTTCTCTTCAACTCACTATAATCTAGCTCTCTTCCTTAAAAATCCTCTGAAGCTATTTAAAAAATATATCACTTATAAGCGAGTTGGAAAATCAAGTTAAATACTCTAATGTTTTTATCTTTGTTCACCTCTCAGTCAGTTTAATGTACTATTGACTAAACTCTCCCTTGGCTTCCACAATAGCCTGCATCTTTCCATCACTCCTCAGTCTTATTTATAGAGCTTCTCTTCCATTCCCTAAAATAATAGTTTTCTAAGGGGTTTGTCTTCTTACCATACACACTTATTCTGGTGATCATTTTCAGAGCTCTATTCATAGGCGGTGACATTGCAGTCATGTCTCTTTCCTGAACTTTTATGTCCAACTATCTAAGGCACTTCTAATTCAACTTAAAACTAAACTCACCCAAACCTTTATCATCCATTCCTTTGCAAAGGCAGAAACTTATTCTCCTGTTTTATAATCTCCACCTGTTCTTTGGCAAAATTCTATCAATTCTGACTCTTTAATATTCCTTTATTCTCTTTTTCCTTTATTTTCATGGGTGCTGCTTTAGGCTCTCCTTCATTTCCAGTGCCAACTAGTGTGACTGCTCCCACTCTCATACAGATCCAGTCTGTACTCCACACTCTGCTACAAAAATGGACTTTGCATTTAAAATCTGCTTATAAGTTTAGTGTAGCGTACTCTGCTGCAAATACACAAATTCATGCTGTGTTTAACATCCTATGTAATAAAAGGGTAATATGCAAATTGTCCCCTTGACTGGGAGTTTGACCGGAGTTCTACCAGGAGGCAGGGCCAGCCTGCCAACTGCCACGGCCCCTCCCCCTGGCCTGTCTCGCCCCCTTTCACTCCCCACCCACATCCCCTCCCCCCAGCCGTTCACAAATTCGTGCACCAGGCCTCTAGTCTATACTAATAATCTATACTAATAAAAGGGTAATATGTTAATTGGACCAGACATCTTCCGAACATCCTTCCAGACAAAGCCATGGTGGCGGGGCTGAGGCAGAGGCAGTTAGGAGCGATCAGGCCAGCAGGGGAGAGCAGTTAGGGGCAATCAGGCCAGTAGGGGAGAGCAGTTAGGGGGGATCAGGTCAGCAGGGGAGAGCAGTTAGGGCGATCAGGCAGGCAGGGGAGCAGTTAGGGGCATCAGGCAAGCAGGAAGAGTGGTTATGGGCAATCAGGCAAGCAGGCAGAGTGGTTAGGGGTGATCAGGCAGGCAGGTAGGTGAGCAGTTAGGAGCCAGAGGTCCCGGATTGTGAGAGGGCTGTCCGACTGTGTCCCCTCCCCCAAGCTGTGCCTAAATTTATGCACCAGGTCTCTAGTCTTTACTAATAATCTATACTAATAAAAGGGTAATATGCTAATTAGACCAGACATCTTCCAGATGTCCTTCCAGACAAAGCCATGGTGGCGGGGATAAGGCAGAGGGAGTTAGGAGCGATCAGGGCAGCAAGAGAGAGCAGTTAGGTTAGGGGCAATCAGGCCGGGAGGGGAGAGCAGTTAGGGCAGTGATTCTCAACCTGTGGGTCATGATCCCTTAGGCGGTCGAATGACCCTTTTACAGGGGTCACCTAAGACCATCCTGCATATCAGATATTTACATTACGATTCATAACAGTAGCAACATTAAAGTTATGAAGTAGCAACGAAAATAATTTTATGGTTGGGTCACAACATGAGGAACTGTATTTAAAGGGCCAGAAGGTTGAGAACCACTGAGTTAGGGGGATCCCTGTGGGATTGGGCCTAAACCGTCAGTTGGACATCCCCTGAGGGGTCCTGGATTCGAGAGGGTGCAGGCCGGGCTGAGGAACCCCCTCCCCCCCATCCCCATGCATGAATTTTGTGCACTGGGGCTCTAGTTCTTTAATAATAACAGAGGCTAAACCACAACCTATTTTTGTTTTATTTCTAGTCTCACTTGTCTCCTCCTGCTCTCAAACATGGGATCCTATTCTTCAGCCTTCCTCACCTGTGTCTAGTTCCAATATGACATTATGCTTTTTTCTCTGGACTGAGGGTCTTTGCACTTGTCATTCTCTCTGCCTTTAATACTATTTTCCTTCCATTTCCCTTTGGTTAATGTTACTTCTTCAATATTTAGCTCTACTTTTCTTCACCAATTCTGACTTGTTTCTTTCTCTGTATTCACTTATCTTCCTGGATATGGTTCTATCATGGACTTATTGTGCTGTGTTGTAATCATCTTTTTACTTACCTGTCATTCCCACTAGACTACAACTCCTTTATGTCAGGGGCTATTTCTTCTGTCTTTCTTTCCCCAGCACCTATCACAGTTCCTTGCAAAAGTTATGTGAGCAATAAATCTTTATTGGATTAAGTGAATTTTAATAATAGAGCATCTATTTATGCTTGGAGCTGGTTGTTTGAGATTATAGCTTAATTATATCAGTATGATATATAAGAGGTTGTAGTGGGAATGGAGGAGTGCTCATAAAAAGAAATTGATATGATTTTTCCTACAATGCATGGAGGATTTTCCTATTCATAGCTCTCTTGGGCCTACAGATTTCTGTTTATGCTTAAATGGATCAAAGAAATAAGATCAAGACACAATAAAACAATAAGAGAGTTTATTCCCTCTGAACATGGGTAAACTTTTCTAATTTTTTGAATGATTATTACTTAATGCAAGAAACCAATATTTACGTTGCTTCATTTTATGCTTCATTATAGCTGCTGTGAGTGCTTTGGCTAAATTTGGGGCTCAGAATGAGAATCTCCTCCCAAGCATCCTTGTACTCTTACAAAGGTGAGTAAAAGAATGTCATTTTTTTGGAGCCTTTTTTTTTTTTAAATAAGAACTGCCATATGGCTGAATAGAGTTCCTCATTGTACCATATCAAATGCATTACAGGACCTAAGAATAGAGCTGATGGAGTAAGTGAGGGGCAAATGGCATTTTTGTTCTCTTCTAGTAATTTTGTGTATGCTAAGTACTTATAAAATTTGATTTTGAATTTCTCTTTGTGTGAGTTTGAGAAAGTGACTTAAAGGTGTATGCCTCAATTTGTATATTAGGGGCTAACTTCAAAGTGATTCACTAAGTAGAGTTGCAAATTTCAGCTTCTCATGGTCTCTCGGACTCCCTATTTGATGAGGAAAAGACTTGATGTGAGCAAAAACTGTGATTATATCTTATTAAAAGATAAAAATTACAAACCAAAGGCTGGTTGGTTTAAATGAACAGTGCTTGGATTTTGAGTGCTTTTTAATATCCTTAGAAAGCCTAACATTCCCATTTTTTAATAAACCAGTTTTTTTTTTGTTTGTTTGTTTTGTTTTGTTTTGTTTTTTTAATATGTTTTATTGATTTTCTACAGAGAGGAAGGGAGAGGGATAGAGAGTTAGAAACATCGATGAGAGAGAAACATTGATCAGCCACCTCCTGCATACCCCCCCACTGGGGATGTGCCCACAACCAAGGTACATGCCCCTTGACCGGAATCGAACCTGGGACCCTTGAGTCCGCAGGCCGACGCTCTATCCACTGAGCCAAACTGGTTCTGGCCCCATTTTTTAATTATAAAGAAGCCTAAGTCTTTATCAGGATCATGTGGTTGCAGACCCAAGAAAAACTCCAAACTGCTATCTTATGTTATTGAGTTCTTCCTAATTTTTTTAATTATTTATTATTATTATTTTTTAAAATATATTTTATTGACTTTTTAGAGAGGAAGGGAGAGGCATAGAGAGTAAGAAACATCGATGAGAGAGAAACATCGATCAGCTGCCTCCTGAACACCCCCTACTGGGGATGTGCCCGCAACCAAGGTACATGCCCTTGACCGGAATTGAACCTGGGACCTTTCAGTTCACAGGCTGACTCTCTATCCACTGAGCCAAACCGGTCAGGGCAATTCTTTATTATTGAAAGTATTTCATATGTCTCTCCCCTCTCCCCCTATTGTCTTCTCCCAGCCTGCCCCTGCCCCTGAGTCCCAGCCTTCACCCCCCCCTCATTGTCTTTATCCATTGGTTATGCTTATAGGCATACAACTTCTTTGGTTGATCTCTTCCCCCCAAGTTCTCCCCTCACCCACCACCCTCCCCTACTTTCCCTCTGAGGTTTGAGGGTCTGTTCGATGCTTCTATGTCTGTATCTAGTTTTGTTTGCCAGTTTATGTTGTTCATTATATTCCACAAATGAGTGAGATCATGTGATACTTATCCTTCTCTTGCTAATTATTTTAATGCCTATTTATATAGTGCTTATTTACCAATTGGGAGCAATACTCAAGATTTATGGTGATTTTAGGATACACTGTTGGCTGTTGTTGAGTTCTTTTATAATAAAGGTAGTGTCAGCCCTAACCAGTTTGGCTCAGTATATAGAGCATTGGCCTGCGGACTGAAGGGTCCCAGGTTCGATTCTGGTCAAGGGCATGTATCTTGGTTGCGGGCACATCCCCAGTAGGAGGTGTGCAGGAGGCAGATGATTGATGTTTCTCTCTCATCAATGTTTCTAACTCGCTATTTCTCTCCCTTCCTCTCTGTAGAAATCAATAAAATATATATTTTTTAAAAAGGTGGTATCACATGGCCTGGTTGTGTTCTTTAGACGTGGTGGTAAAGCTCTTGGGAATCTTTAGGGTGCTGTGTGACATGCCTATTTGTATCCCCTGGACAGGTGTATGATGGATACTGATGATGAGGTCCGAGACAGAGCTACTTTCTATCTGAATGTGCTGCAGCAGAAGCAGATGGCATTGAATGCTACATATATCTTCAATGGTCAGTGAGAGCCACGGATATAGACAAATATACTTTTGGTATCTTGGAAGAATGTCTTAAGATGATTTGCATATGAGCTGACTTTACTAGGAAAAATGCTTCTTTTATGTTTTTGACTGCACTTGCATTTCTAGGGAAATCTAAAGTATGTAAAAGCCCAAAGAATATTGCTTGCTCCTGATGCTTTTTGAGCTCATTCTTGAATGGGTTTACCTTTTCTCCCTTTTCTTATGCTACTAGAGGCTTGGTGCATGAAATTTGTGCACTGGGGTGGGGGGGTTGTCCCTCAGCCCAGCCTGCATCCTCTTGCAGTCTGGGAGCCCTCAGGGGATGTTCAACTACTGGCTAAGGCCCACTCCCTCGGGTTGGGCCTAAGCTGGCAGTCGGACATCCCTCTCGCAGTCCAGGAGCCCTCGCTCCTTACTGCCTGCTCGCTGCTCTTTAGTGCTGCCATGGAGGCCGAAGAGGCTCCTGCCACTGTGCTCACCAGCCATGAACCCGGCTTCTGGTTTAGCTGCACTCTCCCTGTGTGAGTGCACTGACCACCAGGGGGCAGCTCCTGCATTAAGCGTCTGCCCCCTGGTGGTCAGTCTGCGTCATAGTGACCCGTAGTTCTGGTCATTCTACCATAACGGTCACTTAGGCTTTTATTAGATCATTGTTCCCACATGGGTAAGTTGCTCTCTTTTACGGAAGGTACTTATATTTTGTTGAAAATGTTTATGCTCTGCTCCCATGCTTCCTTGGATGAAATTTAAGAAAGTTTTATATAATAGCCTTTACTTTTAATTTCTTATGTTATAAAGTCTGTGGTTATATTTTCCCCTCCTTCAGAAAGAGTAGATAAACAGTGTAAATCTGGGCCTATCTGGATCCTAGTATTGGCAAGAAGTTATAATGCTGAGATTTCTCTGTTTCATAGGTCTGACAGTGTCTATACCAGGGATGGAAAAAGCTTTACATCAGTATACATTAGAGCCTTCAGAAAAGCCCTTCGACATGAAATCTATTCCTCTTGCTATGGCTCCTGCCTTTGAACAGAAAGCAGGTAATGGGACGACTTCACTCTGTTAGTGTTTCTGTGTTTAAGTAGTGTTATTAGCATATTTTCTCTAATACATCCTTAGTTTGCTTAATTGTCACTCTGCATTTCTAAATCTTTTTAGAAGTATGGTGGATGATGTTTTTAATTAGCTTTTAAATTATTTTCCTGGTTTTTCACTTAAAAGCTCAAATATGAAGTGTGACCAGATTGAAAGTTTTTCTTTTTCCGTGCTTAGTATTGCAGAATCTGAAGTTAGCTGTCACTGTGTGTCTCAGAGCTGCAATTGTGCTGTCACCTCCTGTTTTTATTTTCTGAAGTTGGTAATTTCTTAATTTTACTATTGGAGGTTTGTCTTGAAAGAATGTATGGGACAAGATCATAAAAAAATGTTCCCACGGGATAGCTAACTATAAAATTAAAAAAGAAGGAAGGAAGAGGGAGGGTGGGAAGGAGGGAGGGTGGGAAGGAGGGAGGGAGGGAGGGAGGAAGGAAGGAAGGAAGGAAGGAAGGAAGGAAGGAAGGAAGGAAGGAAGGAAAAATGTTTAATGGTCAGACTGAGAAAGAATGAGCTTAACTTTGAACCTTTTCAGTTTTTCTGTTGATACTATACAAGTAATTTTTCCTATTTGAATCATGAGAAGACTTGTTTTATAAATAGTTCCTTCTTTTGAGAATATTTTTTTGTACATTCTTGCCCATTTAAAGCAAATACTATATTTTAGGGCTTACTTTATTATATAACAAAATATGTTCACTAAGTAAATTTTAATTTGAACATCTCACTAAAAAAAGGTGACAGAAGCCTACTGGTGTTTTTAGCAGTGGCTTCTTTTATGTGTGTTAGAAGCTTCTGCCTTGATGTCTTTCTGTCTGCATTTTCAGCTTGATAATGGGAGGAAAGCTCACTTGATTGCTCGTATCTGTCTTTTTAGAAATCACACTTGTGGCTACTAAGTCAGAGAAGTTGGCTCCTTCCAGGCAAGACATTTTCCAAGGTACGGTAAATTGATGGGTAGAAGTAATAGTCTGCACCCTAGGCATTATAAATATAATGAAATGCACTACTTTCATTCAGTTTGATGAATTCCCAGTGCAGGAAATCTTTGTGTGGCTGAATATTTGTTGTTATAGGTTATAGTTGTTGTTATAGATTATAGTTGCTGGGGCTACCTAAAGTCCATGGAAAATGTGCTAACTGGGAATGTTGTTCTTCATATTCTAGGTAACAGGGAACTCAAATTCTAAGAAATTAGGAATATAAGGTTTTTTTGCTTTTAGTAATTGAGTGTATAAACTCTTAAAATATTAATTTATTAAAGCTTGGGGATATATCAGAGTTTAATTATTATCTAGGTGATGGAAACTTAAAACATCATGAGCATCTAACATAATGTCCTCCTAGATTATTCTCATTTTGGGTCATCTTCTCATTTTGTTTTCTTCCTTATTTTTTTTCTTGATAGAACAATTGGCTGCTATTCCTGAGTTTATGAATCTGGGACCCTTGTTCAGGTCTTCTGAGCCTGTTCAGCTTACAGAAGCAGAGACCGAATACTTTGTTCGTTGTGTCAAGCACATGTTTACCAATCACATTGTGTTCCAGGTGAGATAAGTTCCCTACCCAGCCCCTATGGGAGCTTACTAGGCTTGGAGACCAGTATTAACTCCCCTGTAATTTGTGATTCTAGTAGTTCTTTTTATAGAGAAGGAAAGGAACTTAGTAGCATTTCTGGTTTTCCTTCCCATGGCTACAGAGATGCCTTTGTATGATGGGTTAAAAACTAAAAGAACTTAAAAATAAAATATCTGGAAAAGTTTCACAACATAAAGTATAAGCTGCTAAAAAATAATCACCATTTAACATAAGGATAAAAGCTTAGCTTCTAAGAATCAATTGAAATCCATTAAACATCTGCCATCTTGTTTGGTAGAACTAAGTCGCAGGAAAGAGAGAAAAAACGAGTGAATAATATAAACCCCAAAGCTTCAAGGATAAGGCTGTCCCTATTACCTAAAGAAAAACCTTAGGAGGAGACCTACAGCACTATTTGGGGAGGAAAGGCATAGTGAATTCCAGAACTGAGTTATGGGTTATGGGTGGGAAGGGACAACTTGCTTGCAAACCGTTCTTATCCTTCATAATGTTTTTCTGTTTGCTGACTTTTCAGTTTGATTGTACCAACACTCTCAATGACCAGCTACTGGAGAAAGTGACAGTGCAGGTGGAACCGTCAGATTCCTATGAAGTGCTGTGTTGTATCCCAGTCCCCAGCCTCACTTATAATCAACCAGGAATATGTTACACTCTTGTCCGTTTGCCTGATGATGACTCTTCAGCAGGTACTAACCCGCAGAGGGGAAGAGACACTTACATGATTAAGAATGCATTACCACTTGAGCTCCTAAATGTCTGGAGACATGTTTGGGGTTCAAGAATATGGTTCTTTTCTAGAATTAAATGTAATGATAGTGATGATGTATTCATAGTTATATAATTAGTGCTGCAGAAATATTATTTATAACTAAATCTCTAAGTAGAATTTGCTGGACATTTAATCTTAAAAAAGAATCTGAATAGTGTAGAGGGGCAGCCCCAGAAGGACGTCAGGCTTTCTGGTAGAACAGTGTAACCACTGAGGAGGGTTCATCTGTCTGATGTCTCCTGTAAGGAGCACGGCCCACTTCTCCCTGGTGTTTCTTTCCAGGACATTGTAAGGGCTTTTTATTAGTAGATCCATGGCATTTTAAAATATATTGTCTTTGAGGGTCTGCTGGCGGTCGCCAACCTTTCGGACTACCGATTGGCGACCGCTGCTATACCACAGTACTGGCATCTGGGAGTATGTCTCAGCCCAGTAAATGTCTTAATCAGCATTTGTGTATCCACATGGGAAAAAGGCTTTGTAATTCTTTCCTCGATTCATGTGGAGTCTGGGTAGGAGTGGGGACGGTAGCTTCTAGTGCCCATAATAGTATTTACAGGTTCAGGGACTTGAGGTCTTCTGACCTACCTCTTGTGAATGTCTAGTGTGTGTTGTACTTGATATATTTTCCCCACCTGAGTGCTTCTTCTCTTTCCATATTCACTAAGGAGTATTCACAATGGTTACCTGGTTTTCACAGAAATAAGCACACACATTGCATTTATGTTTTGAAAAACTTTTATTAGTAGTACTGGAAAAAACATTTATTACTTCTAGTACAGGAAAATACAATGTTTACTACTAGTACAGGAAAAACAATTTTTACTACTAGTACAGGAAAAACAATTTTTACTACTGATACAGGGAAAAAATTTTACTAGTACAGGAATAAAACAGATAATAGTTAACAAATATTGAGGAAGGTACAGAGTTACAAGAAATCGTAAAAGTACTAGTGAATTGTTATCTCTGGTCATCATTCAGTTACATTAGGGGCTTAACCTGCCTCCTTTTAGCCCCTTTCCAAGCTCCCTTTTTAGATGTTGTTTCTGGGAACCCCTGCCCAATCATATCTCTGTTGGATGATAGACCAGGCTACTCACTCTAGCACGAGGTAGATTCAAATTGGCACTGTTGCGGGGTCTGAATCCCAGGTTGTTCCCTCTGACCCCTGGGTGCAGCCACCCTGGATCCATAACCCGCTGGGTTAGGAAGGCACTTTCCTATCTGGCCTCTAGGATTTCTCCTTCAAGCTTGAGGCCATCCAACTTTAACCTTTCATTACCTCCCTTATCCCTTAATGAGGTTTCTCTTGTTCCATTCCCTTTTAGCTTCACTTTCTTTCCTGGTCTATTCCCCTCTAGTTAGACTTTTCTAAAGTATGTCCACCAGCCAGAAACGTAGCTGACTGTATCTTAAGTAAAGGTAGTTTTATTTACTCTTGTTCCAAACCAGTATCTGGGCCCAGTCTTAAAGTAGCCCCGTGGCTTCCACCACCATCCTGGGATAATCTGCACTTTTATTAGTTTTCTCAAGTGGCCTCCTCTACTTGTTTTATAATTCTTCCTCCTGTGGTGCTTCTCACCAAGTTTCTGCTTTTTTAAGAAAAGCCATTACTTCGCCACTTAATTTTAAAGGGAAGCAAAATGCTTGAACCCATTGAATAATCAAGCTTTTCCCAAGTGAGAACACTAGCTCTTCCCTTTCCAGGCTCACTTGGATAACTGATAACTTAGGTGCCTCACAGACCCCAGTGAATGTATTAACAGAAGACAGTAAATACAGTTTTACAATATCAAAATACATAAGACAACAGTATTGAAATTACAGCAATCACATATAGTTCAGGAGGAAATAACAACAACACCAACAACAACAACAACAATAGAAACTTTTATACTAAGAGAGTAGGTACAGGGGAGGTTTTCTGACCCCTCCGTAGTGAGGGGTTAATTTCTTTTTAAAAAAGTATATCTTACAAATTAGCCCAGAGGTTTCAACCTTTGATCTGCTGGCTTCAGGCTCTTTTGCTTAATGCTTTTTCCATATTTTATTAATAAAAATTTGGCATTTGGAGAAATTTTTTTTCCTATTAAATTCAAAGGGTTTGCTGATTTGGTGCTAAAAGTCAGTTATAAACATTTGTCATCCCATCTTGGAGAAAAGTCTCAGCACTTGGACTTTTCAAACTGCTTTATATTTGACCCATCATCTACCTGCTTAAACGCAAATTCCTTTCTATTCCTTTGTTTTTGTCAGAAATTCTAAAATTTTTAATCTATGGCCAATCCAAAGTCTTTGCTGTACAATGAATAGAAGTAAAATACCAGGACATAGATGGTAATAAAAGTCTTTTACCCATTCCTTCTTTTCCCCATTGCAAATATTCCAAATTTTACCAATCACCTGAATATCTACACATCACCTCTACTTTGTCTCATCTCAGAAAATATATTTTCCTTATAATCACAAGGGGAAAACATAAATTATATAGATCATGATTTCCTTCAACTTGAAAATTATATAGCATAGTAGAAAGGAATATAGGTTTTAGAGCTACACAAATTGGGATTTGAATTCTGACTCTGATCCATATAGACAGTGTAACCATGGACAAGCTATTTGATCACTATAAGCCTTTCAGGATTGTTGAAAGGATGAAATATCATTAAATAAGGTCGTTACCATAGTGCCAGGCATGTAGTAAATACTCAATAAACAGAAGCTATTTTTGTTTCAATTCTGGAACTATCTACTTTCTTCCTTTATCCTCTTTAAAAAGTAAGTCTTCCACAGTTGAAGAGACACACACCCTCTAACCTCCTCCAAAAAATTATTCAATTATTCTTGTCTTTGCTGTATCTTTAAACTTTCCCATTCTCCCGTACTTTATAACTGTACAAAAAATCTACACCGTCTGAAAAATGTGCTTTAACCCAACATCAAGATAGCACCTTAACTCCTTCCCTTGATTTATGGGCAATTTTTGAAAAGATTAAGTCTCAATTCAGTTAGTCCTACTTTTATATTCTAGCCCCTAACAATTACTGTTTTAATCAAAAATTTTAAGAAAAGCCTTTCAGGCAGCATTCTTTCTTAGCAACTTTTCTCATTCAGAAGCTTTTTCTTCTGAATAGCTATTGCATCAGTAACACCAAATTTAAATAACTCATTTAAAAAGTCTTCAGTAGAAAATATACATACTAACAAAAAATTTCATAGTATATCAGTATGAATTGCTTTTCTCTGTTTTTCATTAGGGATGCTGCCTCCCAATTAAAAATTCATAACTCTTTCATATATACTTCAGTTCCCGACTTTCTGCCTACCCTTTTTTAAACCTCCACCTTAATTTGAGCTACCATAGGAATGTGATGGACACTGAATTTTTTTCTGAATCTATAGTCGCTCTTCATTATTTGTTGTTCAGGTTTAACCATATTAACTCCTGACACTCGGTATTAAATCTACAACTTCAATTAAGTAATTGATCTCAGAATAGTTTTTTCCTTTGACTCATCTCCATCTTCTCACTGGGATCCATATTAATGAACCTTGATAAAATTTACAGTCTTTATAGCTAAAGCACATAATTTGAATTTTTACTTAGATGATAAAAAGGATAGAACGTTACTTTTATCACCACTTCCGCTGACTTTATAACTAGAATTTGTATCAGTCTAGCCTTATATCAGTATACCTCCAATATGACAAATTTTGAGACTGAACAAGATTCCTAGATTGAAAACTCATTATTCACCTTTCCATTCATCTTGTAACCAATCATCCTTTCATCAGACACAATGGAATTTCTAAAATTCCCTCTATACATTCAACCTGTCACCATCTGGCCTTATTATTGACACTGTACCTGTTACCTCCTAGCTTCAGACAATGGCAATCAGATTTCAACTGAACAGGTGAGTATTGCATCCCTCCTCTTTCTCACACAGCAGTCATATCAGTACAAGATGCAAATTCTTCAGTGTAGTCAGCCAACACAGACAGGCATCCTTACAGCCATTACAGCTCATCAAGTACTCCCTTCTCACATCAGCCCACACATTAAGAGTCCTTAGCTACCGGACCAAACCTTGGTGCTCTGCTCCCTACTCACTCCAGGTGAAGCCCAGGGTGCCACCCTCTATCCTTCCAGGTGATTTCTCGGCTACATCCCTTTGCTTGCTGTCTGCCTTGTCCAGGGTCCCTTAGCCCCATTCTGACATGCTTGAGTCTCATACCTCCACCTCCTCACCTGCTCATGCTTCGCCTCTCTGCCCAGCTCTCCTCTCTGCCCCTTCCACCCAGTGATTCTCACCCGAGGGTGCATGACCCCCCAAGGAGGCCTATCAGCAACATCTTTGGGGTGTGTTTTTGTGTTTTCTTTTGAATTTTTTTGGTTTTGTTGTTTCAAGCAGTGTACTGCTCCCCCTTCAGATGGTGTGATAGGCCTTCCTTGGGGTTCATGCCCACCCCCCCCTCGGGTGAAACTCACCCCCCCCACCCCCGGGAAGAATCACTGCTGTGGAAGCCCAACCTCACTCCTGGGCTGGACTCACCCTTGGGCCTATAGCCTTCTACTGGTTGCCATTGACACATTTTCCTGAAAGATCCCAGCATTCGCAACATTCTCTCACTGTCCTGACACTGGTCCTCCTGCAATTGTCCAACTCCCTTCCAACCCCAATCTGCAAAACACAATTATTTATCTGTAGCCACCACCACAATTCCAAAACACACACACACACACACACACTCACCCATGCGTAAACTACTCCTCCCTCCATTCCTTTATGACTCTGGTGTCTTGTGGAAGTACGTTTGTCCCAGGACCAGGACTTTCTCAGCTCTTGCTATTCTGCCTTTTCTCAATGTTATCCCTCTTCTCACACCCCTGGCATGATCCTTCCACAGAGCCCCTGTGGTCTTCTCAAGTGCTGGTGTATTTTCCGCCAACCAGACTTTTGCCCTCCCCCTATCCGGGGGCTACTCTCCACTGGGCTCTCTGGATGGATGCTCTGATCTTGCCTTCCTGCTCTTTAACCTGCCTTCATTATGCCCACCACTTAACAAGGAATCAGCGCTCAATCTCCATTAAAGGAATTGGGTATTCCCGTGCTTCGAATTGGCTCGCTTCACCCAACACCTACCGAAATCCTATGGATCTTAAGGCTGAACTCCTCTCCATCCCTAGCACACCAGAAATGCCTCCAGACTCGACCCCCGATCCCACCTCTCCCTGACTCTATGCTCCTCCCTCTGCTTGACCCTCAATGTCCCATCCTACTTCCCCTATGACTTGCTGGTCAGGGGAAGGATTGATTGGTCCTTCCATGACCTGTGCTCCCTTCTTCACTTGCAATGCTCCTCCCCCATTCCCTGCTCTCTCATCCCTAAGAGGGGTCTTCTGACTCCAACTGCTGTCCCCTGTTCCTTACCTTTGGGGGTCCACCATTATGAGATGGTGGTGGCTTACCTGGCCTTCTCTGTAACCTCACCTCCTCTCGACTAGCCCTGCGCTAACAGGGTTGTCCCCGGGCTTTTCCATGGGACATTTCTCCACACCTCGTCGTCCTCTGACCTCATCCCACCAGGCCGGCATTGCTCTTTGGCCTTACCCACTCTGTGATCTTCAACCTGCGTGGGCTCCTGCCCGCCCTTGAGCCACCCATGGGAGGAAAGTACCTGCCTTCTCCTAGTCGCCACCCAGGTTTCCGTCTTTACCATTCTTTGGGTGCAGTTCATTCGTCCCCTGTCCTTTCTCACTGTTGTGTGCCCTTGGAATTTGGCCCCTCTCCTACACTCTCCCACATGCCGAATGTGCTCACCTGAAGTCCTACCTCTTGGGCCTGGGTTCATCATCTTTCTTGCTTGGCTTCTCTACTGCATAGGTAGCAAGAAAACTGTCCTTCCTCAGCCAGGTGACATTTCTGCAGTCACAGACTGTACCTCTTCTTGCTGATGCCCATGGTGCTCTGTGTGCTCGTTACCTCATTCCTCCCCTTCTGCACACCACACTGCCATCTCATTGGCCCTCATATACTCTCCTGCATCTGCCCGCTTGCCTACGCCCTCTCCTCACAGCCTGTGAACCTGGACTGTGATTTCCTCCAGGGACACGTGAACCTCGTTACTGGTTACCTTTCCTGATTCCATTGGGACGCCTTAGTTGCACAGTCTTGGGCCACAGCCCTTGGGGAGCCTCTTCCTCTGATTCCCCTACCTCTTCCTTATCAGTCTGGGTCAGTGGTTCCCACCGTTCACAGTGGGGCAATTTGGATTTAATGGGGGCGATTTCAAACGATTTGATAAGAGTGAATTTCTTGCATTTCTGAAGCTTCTAGGAGCTTCATATACTAGTAGAGTAGAGAAAGATCTTTTGTGACATATTCATCACTTAAGTTCTCTGTTATACGTTTCGTTTTTATTTTTTGTTTGTTTTATTCTCATTTCAAGTATTACAAATACTAGTACATCTGTGTCCTTCTCCCCCCAATTGACCTTCCCCCAGCCTCCCCTACCCCCCGGCATCTGTTATATGTTTAAGAGTTTATTTGCTATTTTTTGATATCACTTCAATTGTTATTTTGGGGCAATTTCTGGGTTATTTCTTCCTCAGTATGTCAACTGTCTGTTGTTCTTTGCTTTTTCTCTTTCACGGATGCCATCTTGTTTGGAAGGTTGTTTAGACCAAGTTAGTGGCCTTTTAGGTGTCCTCCACATGAATCGGAGTTCACTTTTTGAATAATGGGAATTATATGCCACGGGCCGGGGGAAGCATCAGGATTTTAGAGATGCTTAGGTGGGGCATGGCCAAAAAAGGTTGGGAGCCACTGCTTTGGGTCCTTGGCCTTCAGCCCTCCCTCTTGCCCCTGTGCCTGCTCAGCCATGCCTGACACCTTGGCGCTCGGTTTCGCTCTGCACAGAGCCCTGGGTCTTGCTGTCCGCTCCTCTCTTCTCCTTCCTCTGCCAGCCATCGTCTCTCTGCCAGATCATCTCCAGTCCCAGCTGGGCCTTGCTTCTGCTCTACAGCCCTTCAGGTGCTCTCTGATCACATCAGTCCACCCTAAATTTCCCCGTTGGTCGCTCCTGTCTCCCTCAGCCCTCCTCCTCAAGAGGCCTCAGTGCCTGGACCAAACCTTGGTGCTCTGCTCCCTACTCACTCGAGGTGAAGCCCAGGGTGCCACCCTCTATCCTTCCAGGTGATTTCTCAGCTACATCCCTTTGCTTGCTGTCTGCCTGGTCCAGGGTCCCTTAGCCCCATTCTGACATGCTTGAGTCTCATACACCCACCTCCTCACCTGCTCATGCTTCGCCTCTCTGCCCAGCTCTCCTCTCTGCCCCTTCCACCCAGTGATTCTCACCCGAGGGTGCATGACCCCCCAAGGAGGCCTATCAGCAACATCTTTGGGGTGTGTTTTTGTGTTTTCTTTTGAATTTTTTTGGTTTTGTTGTTTCAAGCAGTGTACTGCTCCCCCTTCAGATGGTGTGATAGGCCTCCCTTGGGGGTCATGCCCACCCCCCCTTCGGGTGAAACTCACCCCCCCACCCCCGAAAAGAATCACTGCTGTGGAAGCCCAACCTGACTCCTGGGCTGCACTCACCCTTGGGCCTCTAGCCTTCTACTGGTTGCCATTGACACATTTTCCTGCAAGATCCCAGCATTCGCACCATTCTCTCACTGTCCCGAAACTGTCCTCCTGCAACTGCCCGACTCCCTTCCAACCCCAATCTGCAAAACACCATTATTTATCTGTAGCCACCACCACAATTCCAAAACACACACACACACACTCACCCACGCGTAAGCTACTCCTTCCTCCCTATCTTTACGACTCTGGTGCCTTGTGGAAGTACCTTTGTCCCAGGACCTGGACGTTCTCAGCTCTTGCTCTTCTCCCTTTTCTGGTTGTTATTCCTCCTCTCACACCCCTGGCATGATCCTTCCACAGAGCCCCTGTGTTCCTCTCAGGTGCTGGTGTGTTTTCCGCCAACCAGACTTTTGCCTTCGCCTATCCTGCTAGGGCTACACTCCAGTGGGCTCTCTGTGTGGATTCCCTGCTCTGGCCCTCCTGCTCCTTAGTTGTCCTCATCATGCCCACCACTTGACACGGAATCAGCCCACAATGTGCATTAAAGGAGTTGGGTATTCCCGTGCATGGAGCTTGGCTCCCTTCACCCAACCCCATCCCAATCCATGTCCTCCTCTCCAACCCTGGCACACTAGAAACACCTCCAGACTCGACCCCCTATCCCACCTCTCCCTGCCTCCATGCTCCACCCTCTGCTTGACCCTCAATGTCCCATCCTACTTCCCCTATGACTTGCTAGTCAGATGAAGGATTGATTGGTCCTTCCATGACCTGTGCTGGTCTCTTCACTTACACTCCTCCTTCCCCCATTGCCCGCTCTCTCTTGCCCAAGAGGGGTCTGCTGATTCCAACTGCTATCCCCTGTTCCTTACCTTTGGGGGTCCACCATTATGAGATGGTGTTGGCTTACCTGGCCTTCTCTGTAACCTCACCTCCTCTCGCCTAGCCCTGCTCTGACAGGGTTGTCCCCAGGCTTTTCCATGGGACATTTCTGCACACCTCGTCGTCCTCTGACCTCATCCCACCAGGCCGGCATTGCTCTTTGGCCTTACCCACTCTGTGATCTTCAGCCTGCGTGGGCTCCTGCCCGCCCTTGAGCCACCCATGGGAGGAAAGTACCTGCCTTCTCCTAGAGGCCACCCAGGTTTCCTTCTTTACCATTCTTTGGGTGCAGTTCATTCGTCCCCTGTCCTTTCTCACTCTTTTGTGCCCTTGGAATTTGGCCCCTCTCCTACACTCTCCCACACCCCGAATGTGCTCACCTGAAGTCCTACCTCTTGGGCCTGGGTTCATCATCTTTCTTGCTTGGCTTCTCTACTGCATAGGTAGCAAGAAAACTGTCCTTCCTCAGCCAGGTGACATTTCTGCAGTCACAGACTGTACCTCTTCTTGCTGATGCCCATGGTGCTCTGTGTGCTCGTTACCTCATTCCTCCCCTTCTGCACACCCCACTGCCATCTCCTTGGCCCTCATATACTCTCCTGCATCTGCCCGCTTGCCTACGCCCTCTCCTCACAGCCTGTGAACGTGGACTGTGATTTCCTCCAGGGACACGTGAACCTCGGTTCTGGTTACCTTTCCTGATTCCATTGGGACCCCTTTGTTGCACAGTCTTGGGGCACAGCCCTTGGGGAGCCTCTTCCTCTGATTCCCCTACCTCTTCCTTATCAGTCTGGGTCAGTGGTTCCCACCGTTCACAGTGGGGCAATTTGGATTTAACGGGGGCGATTTCAAACGATTTGATAAGAGTGAATTTCTTGCATTTCTGAAGCTTCTAGGAGCTTCATATACTAGTAGAGTAGAGAAAGATCTTTTGTGACATATTCATCACTTAAGTTCTCTGTTATACGTTTCGTTTTTATTTTTTGTTTGTTTTATTCTCGTTTCAAGTATTACAAATACTAGTACATCTGTGTCCTTCTCCCCCCAATTGACCTTCCCCCAGCCTCCCCTACCCCCCGGCATCTGTTATATGTTTAAGAGTTTATTTGCTATTTTTTGATATCACTTCAATTGTTATTTTGGGGCAATTTCTGGGTTATTTCTTCCTCAGTATGTCAACTGTCTGTTGTTCTTTGCTTTTTCTCTTTCACGGATGCCATCTTGTTTGGAAGGTTGTTTAGACCAAGTTAGTGGCCTTTTAGGTGTCCTCCACATGAATCGGAGTTCACTTTTTGAATAATGGGAATTATATGCCACGGGCCGGGGGAAGCATCAGGATTTTAGAGATGCTTAGGTGGGGCATGGGCAAAAAAAGGTTGGGAGCCACTGCTCTGGGTCCTTGGCCTTCAGCCCTCCCTCTTGCCCCTGTGCCTGCTCAGCCATGCCTGACACCTTGGCGCTCGGTCTCGCTCTGCACAGAGCCCTGGGTCTTGCTGTCCGGCCCTCTCTTCTCCTTCCTCTGCCAGCCGTCGTCTCTCTGCCAGATCATCTCCAGTCCCAGCTGGGCCTTGCTTCTGCTCTACAGCCCTTCAGGTGCTCTCTGATCACATCAGTCCACCCTAAATTTCCCCGTTGGTCGCTCCTGTCTCCCTCAGCCCTCCTCCTCAAGAGGCCTCAGTGCCTGGACCAAACCTTGGTGCTCTGCTCCCTACTCACTCGAGGTGAAGCCCAGGGTGCCACCCTCTATCCTTCCAGGTGATTTCTCGGCTACATCCCTTTGCTTGCTGTCTGCCTGGTCCAGGGTCCCTTAGCCCCATTCTGACATGCTTGAGTCTCATACCCCCACCTCCGCACCTGCTCATGCTTCGCCTCTCTGCCCAGCTCTCCTCTCTGCCCCTTCCACCCAGTGATTCTCACCCGAGGGTGCATGACCCCCCAAGGAGGCCTATCAGCAACATCTTTGGGGTGTGTTTTTGTGTTTTCTTTTGAATTTTTTTTGGTTTTGTTGTTTCAAGCAGTGTACTGCTCCCCCTTCAGATGGTGTGATAGGCCTCCCTTGGGGGTCATGCCCACCCCCCCCTCGGGTGAAACTCACCCCCCCCACCCCCGGGAAGA
The DNA here is from genome assembly GCF_014108235.1 of Myotis myotis. NCBI lineage: Eukaryota > Metazoa > Chordata > Mammalia > Chiroptera > Vespertilionidae > Myotis > Myotis myotis. Next base: position 61,822,837 of record NW_023416315.1, read on the forward strand.
ATCACTGCTGTGGAAGCCCAACCTGACTCCTGGGCTGCACTCACCCTTGGGCCTCTAGCCTTCTACTGGTTGCCATTGACACATTTTCCTGCAAGATCCCAGCATTCGCACCATTCTCTCACTGTCCCGACACTGTCCTCCTGCAACTGCCCGACTCCCTTCCAACCCCAATCTGCAAAACACCATTATTTATCTGTAGCCACCACCACAATTCCAAAAACACACACACACACACACACACACACACACACACACACACACACACTCACACTCACCCACGCGTAAGCTACTCCTTCCTCCCTATCTTTACGACTCTGGTGCCTTGTGGAAGTACCTTTGTCCCAGGACCTGGACGTTCTCAGCTCTTGCTCTTCTCCCTTTTCTGGATGTTATCCCTCCTCTCACACCCCTGGCATGATCCTTCCACAGAGCCCCTGTGGTCCTCTCAGGTGCTGGTGTGTTTTCCGCCAACCAGACTTTTGCCTTCGCCTATCCTGCTAGGGCTACACTCCAGTGGGCTCTCTGTGTGGATTCCCTGCTCTGGCCCTCCTGCTCCTTAGTTGTCCTCATCATGCCCACCACTTGACACGGAATCAGCCCACAATGTGCATTAAAGGAGTTGGGTATTCCCGTGCATGGAGCTTGGCTCCCTTCACCCAACCCCATCCCAATCCATGTCCTCCTCTCCAACCCTGGCACACTAGAAACACCTCCAGACTCGACCCCCTATCCCACCTCTCCCTGCCTCCATGCTCCACCCTCTGCTTGACCCTCAATGTCCCATCCTACTTCCCCTATGACTTGCTAGTCAGATGAAGGATTGATTGGTCCTTCCATGACCTGTGCTGGTCTCTTCACTTACACTCCTCCTTCCCCCATTGCCCGCTCTCTCATCCCCAAGAGGGGTCTGCTGACTCCAACTGCTGTCCCCTGTTCCTTACCGTTGGGGGTCCACCATTATGAGATGGTGGTGGCTTACCTGGCCTTCTCTGTAACCTCACCTCCTCTCGCCTAGCCCTGCTCTGACAGGGTTGTCCCCAGGCTTTTCCATGGGACATTTCTGCACACCTCGTCGTCCTCTGACCTCATCCCACCAGGCCGGCATTGCTCTTTGGCCTTACCCACTCTGTGATCTTCAGCCTGCGTGGGCTCCTGCCCGCCCTTGAGCCACCCATGGGAGGAAAGTACCTGCCTTCTCCTAGAGGCCACCCAGGTTTCCTTCTTTACCATTCTTTGGGTGCAGTTCATTCGTCCCCTGTCCTTTCTCACTCTTTTGTGCCCTTGGAATTTGGCCCCTCTCCTACACTCTCCCACACCCCGAATGTGCTCACCTGAAGTCCTACCTCTTGGGCCTGGGTTCATCATCTTTCTTGCTTGGCTTCTCTACTGCATAGGTAGCAAGAAAACTGTCCTTCCTCAGCCAGGTGACATTTCTGCAGTCACAGACTGTACCTCTTCTTGCTGATGCCCATGGTGCTCTGTGTGCTCGTTACCTCATTCCTCCCCTTCTGCACACCCCACTGCCATCTCCTTGGCCCTCATATACTCTCCTGCATCTGCCCGCTTGCCTACGCCCTCTCCTCACAGCCTGTGAACGTGGACTGTGATTTCCTCCAGGGACACGCGAACCTCGGTACTGGTTACCTTTCCTGATTCCATTGGGACCCCTTTGTTGCACAGTCTTGGGGCACAGCCCTTGGGGAGCCTCTTCCTCTGATTCCCCTACCTCTTCCTTATCAGTCTGGGTCAGTGGTTCCCACCGTTCACAGTGGGGCAATTTGGATTTAACGGGGGCGATTTCAAACGAGTTGATAAGAGTGAATTTCTTGCATTTCTGAAGCTTCTTGGAGCTTCAGATACTAGTAGAGTAGAGAAAGATCTTTTGTGACATATTCATCACTTAAGTTCTCTGTTATACGTTTCGTTTTTATTTTTTTTTTGTTTTTTTCTTGTTTCAAGTATTACAAATACTAGTACATCTGTGTCCTTCTCCCCCCAATTGACCTTCCCATCAGCCTCCCCTACCCCCCGGCATCAGTTATATGTTTAAGAGTTTATTTGCTATTTTTTGATATGACTTCAATTGTTATTTTGGGGCAATTTCTGGGTTATTTCTTCCTCAGTATGTCAACTGTCTGTTGTTCTTTGCTTTTTCTCTTTCACGGATGCCTTCTTGTTTGGAAGGTTGTTTAGACCAAGTTAGTGGCCTTTTAGGTGTCCTCCACATGAATCGGAGTTCACTTTTTGAATAATGGGAATTATATGCCACGGGCCGGGGGAAGCATCAGGATTTTAGAGATGCTTAGGTGGGGCATGGGCAAAAAAAGGTTGGGAGCCACTGCTCTGGGTCCTTGGCCTTCAGCCCTCCCTCTTGCCCCTGTGCCTGCTCAGCCATGCCTGACACCTTGGCGCTCGGTCTCGCTCTGCACAGAGCCCTGGGTCTTGCTGTCCGCTCCTCTCTTCTCCTTCCTCTGCCAGCCGTCGTCTCTCTGCCAGATCATCTCCAGTCCCAGCTGGGCCTTGCTTCTGCTCTACAGCCCTTCAGGTGCTCTCTGATCACATCAGTCCACCCTAAATTTCCCTGTTGGTCGCTCCTGTCTCCCTCAGCCCTCCTCCTCAAGAGGCCTCAGTGCCAGGACCAAACCTTGGTGCTCTGCTCCCTACTCACTCGAGGTGAAGCCCAGGGTGCCACCCTCTATCCTTCCAGGTGATTTCTCGGCTACATCCCTTTGCTTGCTGTCTGCCTGGTCCAGGGTCCCTTAGCCCCATTCTGACATGCTTGAGTCTCATACCCCCACCTCCTCACCTGCTCATGCTTCGCCTCTCTGCCCAGCTCTCCTCTCTGCCCCTTCCACCCAGTGATTCTCACCCGAGGGTGCATGACCCCCCAAGGAGGCCTATCAGCAACATCTTTGGGGTGTGTTTTTGTGTTTTCTTTTGAATTTTTTTTGGTTTTGTTGTTTCAAGCAGTGTACTGCTCCCCCTTCAGATGGTGTGATAGGCCTCCCTTGGGGGTCATGCCCACCCCCCCCTCGGGTGAAACTCACCCCCCCCCCACCCCCGGGAAGAATCACTGCTGTGGAAGCCCAACCTGACTCCTGGGCTGCACTCACCCATGGGCCTCTAGCCTTCTACTCTTTGCCATTGACACATTTTCCTTCAAGATCCCAGCATTCGCACCATTCTCTCACTGTCACGACACTGTCCTCCTGCAACTGCCCGACTCCCTTCCAACCCCAATCTGCAAAACACCATTATTTATCTGTAGCCACCACCACAATTCCAAAACACACACACACACGCACACACACAAACACACACACACGCACACACACACACACTCACACTCACCCACGCGTAAGCTACTCCTTCCTCCCTATCTTTACGACTCTGGTGCCTTGTGGAAGTACCTTTGTCCCAGGACCTGGACGTTCTCAGCTCTTGCTCTTCTCCCTTTTCTGGATGTTATCCCTCCTCTCACACCCCTGGCATGATCCTTCCACAGAGCCCCTGTGGTCCTCTCAGGTGCTGGTGTGTTTTCCGCCAACCAGACTTTTGCCTTCGCCTATCCTGCTAGGGCTACACTCCAGTGGGCTCTCTGGGTGGATTCCCTGGTCTGGCCCTCCTGCTCCTTAGTTGTCCTCATCATGCCCAGCACTTGACACGGAATCAGCCCACTATGTGCATTAAAGGAGTTGGGTATTCCCGTGCATGGAGCTTGGCTCCCTTCACCCAACCCCATCCCAATCCATGTCCTCCTCTCCAACCCTGGCACACTAGAAACGCCTCCAGACTCGACCCCCGAACCCACCTCCTCCTGCCTCCATGCTCCACCCTCTGCTTGACCCTCAATGTCCCATCCTACTTCCCCTATGACTTGCTAGTCAGATGAAGGATTGATTGGTCCTTCCATGACCTGTGCTGGTCTCTTCACTTACACTCCTCCTTCCCCCATTGCCCGCTCTCTCATCCCCAAGAGGGGTCTGCTGACTCCAACTGCTGTCCCCTGTTCCTTACCGTTGGGGGTCCACCATTATGAGATGGTGGTGGCTTACCTGGCCTTCTCTGTAACCTCACCTCCTCTCGCCTAGCCCTGCTCTGACAGGGTTGTCCCCAGGCTTTTCCATGGGACATTTCTCCACACCTCGTCGTCCTCTGACCTCATCCCACCAGGCCGGCATTGCTCTTTGACCTTACCCACTCTGTGATCTTCAGCCTGCGTGGGCTCCTGCCCGCCCTTGAGCCACCCATGGGAGGAAAGTACCTGCCTTCTCCTAGAGGCCACCCAGGTTTCCTTCTTTACCATTCTTTGGGTGCAGTTCATTCGTCCCCTGTCCTTTCTCACTCTTTTGTGCCCTTGGAATTTGGCCCCTCTCCTACACTCTCCCACACCCCGAATGTGCTCACCTGAAGTCCTACCTCTTGGGCCTGGGTTCATCATCTTTCTTGCTTGGCTTCTCTACTGCATAGGTAGCAAGAAAACTGTCCTTCCTCAGCCAGGTGACATTTCTGCAGTCACAGACTATACCTCTTCTTGCTGATGCCCATGGTGCTCTGTGTGCTCGTTACCTCATTCCTCCCCTTCTGCACACCCCACTGCCATCTCCTTGGCCCTCATATACTCTCCTGCATCTGCCCGCTTGCCTACGCCCTCTCCTCACATCCTGTGAACGTGGACTGTGATTTCCTCCAGGGACACGCGAACCTCGGTACTGGTTACCTTTCCTGATTCCATTGGGACCCCTTTGTTGCACAGTCTTGGGGCACAGCCCTTGGGGAGCCTCTTCCTCTGATTCCCCTACCTCTTCCTTATCAGTCTGGGTCAGTGGTTCCCACCGTTCACAGTGGGGCAATTTGGATTTAACGGGGGCGATTTCAAACGAGTTGATAAGAGTGAATTTCTTGCATTTCTGAAGCTTCTTGGAGCTTCAGATACTAGTAGAGTAGAGAAAGATCTTTTGTGACATATTCATCACTTAAGTTCTCTGTTATACGTTTCGTTTTTATTTATTTATTTTTTTTCTCGTTTCAAGTATTACAAATACTAGTACATCTGTGTCCTTCTCCCCCCAATTGACCTTCCCATCAGCCTCCCCTACCCCCCGGCATCAGTTATATGTTTAAGAGTTAATTTGCTATTTTTTGATATGACTTCAATTGTTATTTTGGGGCAATTTCTGGGTTATTTCTTCCTCAGTATGTCAACTGTCTGTTGTTCTTTGCTTTTTCTCTTTCACGGATGCCATCTTGTTTCGAAGGTTGTTTAGACCAAGTTAGTGGCCTTTTAGGTGTCCTCTACATGAATCGGAGTTCACTTTTTGAATAATGGGAATTATATGCCACGGGCCGGAGGAAGCATCAGGATTTTAGAGATGCTTAGGTGGGGCATGGGCAAAAAAAGGTTGGGAGCCACTGCTCTGGGTCCTTGGCGTTCAGCCCTCCCTCTTGCCCCTGTGCCTGCTCAGCCATGCCTGACACCTTGGCGCTTGGTCTCGCTCTGCACAGAGCCCTGGGTCTTGCTGTCCGCCCCTCTCTTCTCCTTCCTCTGCCAGCCGTCGTCTCTCTGCCAGATCATCTCCAGTCCCAGCTGGGCCTTGCTTCTGCTCTACAGCCCTTCAGGTGCTCTCTGATCACATCAGTCCACCCTAAATTTCCCCGTTGGTCGCTCCTGTCTCCCTCAGCCCTCCTCCTCAAGAGGCCTCAGTGCCTGGACCAAACCTTGGTGCTCTGCTCCCTACTCACTCCAGGTGAAGCCCAGGGTGCCACCCTCTATCCTTCCAGGTGATTTCTCAGCTACATCCCTTTGCTTGCTGTCTGCCTGGTCCAGGGTCCCTTAGCCCCATTCTGACATGCTTGAGACTCATACCCCCACCTCCTCACCTGCTCATGCTTCGCCTCTCTGCCCAGCTCTCCTCTCTGCCCCTTCCACCCAGTGATTCTCACCCGAGGGTGCATGACCCCCCAAGGAGGCCTATCAGCAACATCTTTGGGGTGTGTTTTTGTGTTTTCTTTTGAATTTTTTTTGGTTTTGTTGTTTCAAGCAGTGTACTGCTCCCCCTTCAGATGGTGTGATAGGCCTCCCTTGGGGGTCATGCCCACGCCCCCCCTCGGGTGAAACTCACCCCCCCCACCCCCGGGAAGAATCACTGCTGTGGAAGCCCAACCTGACTCCAGGGCTGCACTCACCCTTGGGCCTCTAGCCTTCTACTGGTTGCCATTGACACATTTTCCTGCAAGATCCCAGCATTCACACCATTCTCTCACTGTCCCGACACTGTCCTCCTGCAACTGCCCGACTCCCTTCCAACCCCAATCTGCAAAACACCATTTTTTATCTGTAGCCACCACCACAATTCCAAAACACACACACACACACGCACACACACACACACACACACGCACACACACACACTCACACTCACCCACGCGTAAGCTACTCCTTCCTCCCTATCTTTACGACTCTGGTGCCTTGTGGAAGTACCTTTGTCCCAGGACCTGGACGTTCTCAGCTCTTGCTCTTCTCCCTTTTCTGGATGTTATCCCTCCTCTCACACCCCTGGCATGATCCTTCCACAGAGCCCCTGTGGTCCTCTCAGGTGCTGGTGTGTTTTCCGCCAACCAGACTTTTGCCTTCGCCTATCCTGCTAGGGCTACACTCCAGTGGGCTCTCTGGGTGGATTCCCTGGTCTGGCCCTCCTGCTCCTTAGTTGTCCTCATCATGCCCACCACTTGACACGGAATTAGCCCACTATGTGCATTAAAGGAGTTGGGTATTCCCGTGCATGGAGCTTGGCTCCCTTCACCCAACCCCATCCCAATCCATGTCCTCCTCTCCAACCCTGGCACACTAGAAACGCCTCCAGACTCGACCCCCGATCCCACCTCTCCCTGCCTCCATGCTCCACCCTCTGCTTGACCCTCAATGTCCCATCCTACTTCCCCTATGACTTGCTAGTCAGATGAAGGATTGATTGGTCCTTCCATGACCTGTGCTGGTCTCTTCACTTACACTCCTCCTTCCCCCATTGCCCGCTCTCTCTTGCCCAAGAGGGGTCTGCTGACTCCAACTGCTGTCCCCTGTTCCTTACCGTTGGGGGTCCACCATTATGAGATGGTGGTGGCTTACCTGGCCTTCTCTGTAACCTCACCTCCTCTCGCCTAGCCCTGCTCTGACAGGGTTGTCCCCAGGCTTTTCCATGGGACATTTCTCCACACCTCGTCGTCCTCTGACCTCATCCCACCAGGCCGGCATTGCTCTTTGGCCTTACCCACTCTGTGATCTTCAGCCTGCGTGGGCTCCTGCCCGCCCTTGAGCCACCCATGGGAGGAAAGTACCTGCCTTCTCCTAGAGGCCACCCAGGTTTCCTTCTTTACCATTCTTTGGGTGCAGTTCATTCGTCCCCTGTCCTTTCTCACTCTTTTGTGCCCTTGGAATTTGGCCCCTCTCCTACACTCTCCCACACCCCGAATGTGCTCACCTGAAGTCCTACCTCTTGGGCCTGGGTTCATCATCTTTCTTGCTTGGCTTCTCTACTGCATAGGTAGCAAGAAAACTGTCCTTCCTCAGCCAGGTGACATTTCTGCAGTCACAGACTGTACCTCTTCTTGCTGATGCCCATGGTGCTCTGTGTGCTCGTTACCTCATTCCTCCCCTTCTGCACACCCCACTGCCATCTCCTTGGCCCTCATATACTCTCCTGCATCTGCCCGCTTGCCTACGCCCTCTCCTCACAGCCTGTGAACGTGGACTGTGATTTCCTCCAGGGACACGCGAACCTCGGTACTGGTTACCTTTCCTGATTCCATTGGGACCCCTTTGTTGCACAGTCTTGGGGCACAGCCCTTGGGGAGCCTCTTCCTCTGATTCCCCTACCTCTTCCTTATCAGTCTGGGTCAGTGGTTCCCACCGTTCACAGTGGGGCAATTTGGATTTAACGGGGGCGATTTCAAACGAGTTGATAAGAGTGAATTTCTTGCATTTCTGAAGCTTCTTGGAGCTTCAGATACTAGTAGAGTAGAGAAAGATCTTTTGTGACATATTCATCACTTAAGTTCTCTTTTGTACGTTTCGTTTTTATTTTTTTTTTGTTTTTTTCTCGTTTCAAGCATTACAAATACTAGTACATCTGTGTCCTTCTCCCCCCAATTGACCTTCCCATCAGCCTCCCCTACCCCCCGGCATCAGTTATATGTTTAAGAGTTTATTTGCTATTTTTTGATATGACTTCAATTGTTATTTTGGGGCAATTTCTGGGTTATTTCTTCCTCAGTATGTCAACTGTCTGTTGTTCTTTGCTTTTTCTCTTTCACGGATGCCATCTTGTTTGGAAGGTTGTTTAGACCAAGTTAGTGGCCTTTTAGGTGTCCTCCACATGAATCGGAGTTCACTTTTTGAATAATGGGAATTATATGCCACGGGCCGGGGGAAGCATCAGGATTTTAGAGATGCTTAGGTGGGGCATGGGCAAAAAAAGGTTGGGAGCCACTGCTCTGGGTCCTTGGCCTTCAGCCCTCCCTCTTGCCCCTGTGCCTGCTCAGCCATGCCTGACACCTTGGCGCTCGGTCTCGCTCTGCACAGAGCCCTGGGTCTTGCTGTCCGGCCCTCTCTTCTCCTTCCTCTGCCAGCCGTCGTCTCTCTGCCAGATCATCTCCAGTCCCAGCTGGGCCTTGCTTCTGCTCTACAGCCCTTCAGGTGCTCTCTGATCACATCAGTCCACCCTAAATTTCCCCGTTGGTCGCTCCTGTCTCCCTCAGCCCTCCTCCTCAAGAGGCCTCAGTGCCTGGACCAAACCTTGGTGCTCTGCTCCCTACTCACTCCAGGTGAAGCCCAGGGTGCCACCCTCTATCCTTCCAGGTGATTTCTCAGCTACATCCCTTTGCTTGCTGTCTGCCTGGTCCAGGGTCCCTTAGCCCCATTCTGACATGCTTGAGACTCATACCCCCACCTCCTCACCTGCTCATGCTTCGCCTCTCTGCCCAGCTCTCCTCTCTGCCCCTTCCACCCAGTGATTCTCACCCGAGGGTGCATGACCCCCCAAGGAGGCCTATCAGCAACATCTTTGGGGTGTGTTTTTGTGTTTTCTTTTGAATTTTTTTTGGTTTTGTTGTTTCAAGCAGTGTACTGCTCCCCCTTCAGATGGTGTGATAGGCCTCCCTTGGGGGTCATGCCCACCCCCCCCTCGGGTGAAACTCACCCCCCCCACCCCCGGGAAGAATCACTGCTGTGGAAGCCCAACCTGACTCCAGGGCTGCACTCACCCTTGGGCCTCTAGCCTTCTACTGGTTGCCATTGACACATTTTCCTGCAAGATCCCAGCATTCACACCATTCTCTCACTGTCCCGACACTGTCCTCCTGCAACTGCCCGACTCCCTTCCAACCCCAATCTGCAAAACACCATTATTTATCTGTAGCCACCACCACAATTCCAAAACACACACACACACACGCACACACACAAACACACACACACACACACACACACTCACACTCACCCACGCGTAAGGTACTCCTTCCTCCCTATCTTTACGACTCTGGTGCCTTGTGGAAGTACCTTTGTCCCAGGACCTGGACGTTCTCAGCTCTTGCTCTTCTCCCTTTTCTGGATGTTATCCCTCCTCTCACACCCCTGGCATGATCCTTCCACAGAGCCCCTGTGGTCCTCTCAGGTGCTGGTGTGTTTTCCGCCAACCAGACTTTTGCCTTCGCCTATCCTGCTAGGGCTATACTCCAGTGGACTCTCTGGGTGGATTCCCTGGTCTTGCCCTCCTGCTCCTTAGTTGTCCTCATCATGCCCAGCACTTGACACGGAATCAGCCCACTATGTGCATTAAAGGAGTTGGGTATTCCCGTGCATGGAGCTTGGCTCCCTTCACCCAACCCCATCCCAATCCATGTCCTCCTCTCCAACCCTGGCACACTAGAAACGCCTCCAGACTCGACCCCCGATCCCACCTCTCCCTGCCTCCATGCTCCACCCTCTGCTTGACCCTCAATGTCCCATCCTACTTCCCCTATGACTTGCTAGTCAGATGAAGGATTGATTGGTCCTTCCATGACCTGTGCTGGTCTCTTCACTTACACTCCTCCTTCCCCCATTGCCCGCTCTCTCTTGCCCAAGAGGGGTCTGCTGACTTCAACTGCTATCCCCTGTTCCTTACCTTTGGGGGTCCACCATTATGAGATGGTGGTGGCTTACCTGGCCTTCTCTGTAACCTCACCTCCTCTCGCCTAGCCCTGCTCTGACAGGGTTGTCCCCAGGCTTTTCCATGGGACATTTCTGCACACCTCGTCGTCCTCTGACCTCATCCCACCAGGCCGGCATTGCTCTTTGGCCTTACCCACTCTGTGATCTTCAGCCTGCGTGGGCTCCTGCCCGCCCTTGAGCCACCCATGGGAGGAAAGTACCTGCCTTCTCCTAGAGGCCACCCAGGTTTCCTTCTTTACCATTCTTTGGGTGCAGTTCATTCGTCCCCTGTCCTTTCTCACTCTTTTGTGCCCTTGGAATTTGGCCCCTCTCCTACACTCTCCCACACCCCGAATGTGCTCACCTGAAGTCCTACCTCTTGGGCCTGGGTTCATCATCTTTCTTGCTTGGCTTCTCTACTGCATAGGTAGCAAGAAAACTGTCCTTCCTCAGCCAGGTGACATTTCTGCAGTCACAGACTGTACCTCTTCTTGCTGATGCCCATGGTGCTCTGTGTGCTCGTTACCTCATTCCTCCCCTTCTGCACACCCCACTGCCATCTCCTTGGCCCTCATATACTCTCCTGCATCTGCCCGCTTGCCTACGCCCTCTCCTCACAGCCTGTGAACGTGGACTGTGATTTCCTCCAGGGACACGCGAACCTCGGTACTGGTTACCTTTCCTGATTCCATTGGGACCCCTTTGTTGCACAGTCTTGGGGCACAGCCCTTGGGGAGCCTCTTCCTCTGATTCCCCTACCTCTTCCTTATCAGTCTGGGTCAGTGGTTCCCACCGTTCACAGTGGGGCAATTTGGATTTAACGGGGGCGATTTCAAACGAGTTGATAAGAGTGAATTTCTTGCATTTCTGAAGCTTCTTGGAGCTTCAGATACTAGTAGAGTAGAGAAAGATCTTTTGTGACATATTCATCACTTAAGTTCTCTGTTATACGTTTCGTTTTTTTTTTGTTTTTGTTTTTTTCTCGTTTCAAGCATTACAAATACTAGTACATCTGTGTCCTTCTCCCCCCAATTGACCTTCCCATCAGCCTCCCCTACCCCCCGGCATCAGTTATATGTTTAAGAGTTTATTTGCTATTTTTTGATATGACTTCAATTGTTATTTTGGGGCAATTTCTGGGTTATTTCTTCCTCAGTATGTCAACTGTCTGTTGTTCTTTGCTTTTTCTCTTTCACGGATGCCATCTTGTTTGGAAGGTTGTTTAGACCAAGTTAGTGGCCTTTTAGGTGTCCTCCACATGAATCGGAGTTCACTTTTTGAATAATGGGAATTATATGCCACGGGCCGGGGGAAGCATCAGGATTTTAGAGATGCTTAGGTGGGGCATGGGCAAAAAAAGGTTGGGAGCCACTGCTCTGGGTCCTTGGCCTTCAGCCCTCCCTCTTGCCCCTGTGCCTGCTCAGCCATGCCTGACACCTTGGCGCTCGGTCTCGCTCTGCAAAGAGCCCTGGGTCTTGCTGTCCGCCCCTCTCTTCTGCTTCCTCTGCCAGCCGTCGTCTCTCTGCCAGATCATCTCCAGTCCCAGCTGGGCCTTGCTTCTGCTCTACAGCCCTTCAGGTGCTCTCTGATCACATCAGTCCACCCTAAATTTCCCCGTTGGTCGCTCCTGTCTCCCTCAGCCCTCCTCCTCAAGAGGCCTCAGTGCCTGGACCAAACCTTGGTGCTCTGCTCCCTACTCACTCCAGGTGAAGCCCAGGGTG